>NC_074712.1:17006665-17306665 GCF_947242115.1 Biomphalaria glabrata
TAGCGATTAATCCTATATCTACATTACTCCAAGACTCTACAAACGGTTTTAGGGTTGACACTAAATGTACAAAATGTGTGTCCCACTTATTATACATGGATGATCTAAAGCTATACGCAGAAACCGAGCAAAAATTACACACCTTAATCAAAACGGTAAAATGCTTTAGTGACGATATCTGTATGTCTTTTGGCCTGGATAAGTGTGGCATCATAAGCATTAAAAAGGGCAAGGCAACGAACACCAACATTGAATTTGAAGGCATCGAGGAATTGAACTCCGCCTCTATTTATAAATATCTTGGAATAAACCAGAATGCCAAGATAAACCATAAGAAATTAAAAGAGGACTTTCTTGGCAAATATAGGCAAAGAGTTAATAAAATCCTCAACACCAAACTGTCTGGCAGTAATCTCATCACTGCAATAAACAGCTGGGCCGTCCCTGTGCTCCTTTACACGTTCGGTGTGATCAAATGGACTGACACCGACCTACATGACATTGACAGACTCACTAGAAAATTACTAACCAAGTTTCGATGCCTACACCCCAAGTCCTCCACCATAAGGTTATACCTGCCCAGGAAAGATGGGGGTCGTGGATTGCAGAACATCTTCAAATTGTGTAAGATGCAAGTTTTAAAAATACGATCAAAACTGCTCGCCTCCAGCAACAAATTAGTTTCCTTCCTACGGAAATACGACTCCGATGCAACCCCCCTGAACCTACACAATGCTGATGTCAATATAGGTTTGGACGACGTAGGGCATGAGATTCGCCAATGGGAAGAAAAAACACTCCACGGAAAATTTCCGGCTTCATTACATGGGGACAACATCGACAAGGCTGCTTCCTTAACATGGCTCAAAGCAGGTCATCTCTACCCTGAAACAGAAGGCTTTGTTACAGCAATACAGGACAGAGTAATTAGGACAAAAAATTACGAGAAGCATATCCTGAAACTCAATGTTGTCGACAAATGCCGAAAATGTGGAAATGTGGGCGAGTCGATTGAACACATTATGGCAGGATGTCCAGCCCTATCAGAATCAGCCTACCTAGGTCGCCATAACCAAGTTGCAAAGTTAATACACCAACACTTGGCTTTGACGTACAAATTGATCGGTAAGGACACTCCCCCTTATTATAAATACTCTCCGCAAGAGGTTCTTGAGTCTACTGATTATCTGCTGTACTGGGATAGGCCTATTCTGACCGACAAAACGGTAGATTTCAATCGCCCGGATCTGCTGTTCATCGATAAAAAAGAAAAAACCGCTACCATTATCGATATCGCTGTACCACTGTCTCATAATTTAAGAAAAACTGAGATAGAAAAACAAAGAAAATATGGGAACCTAGGCTTGGAGATTAAGCGTCTATGGAAATTGTCCAAAATAACAATATACCCCATTGTTATATCAACCGAGGGGATAATAACAACTGACCTCACAGACACCTTCAAGGCCCTTAACATTCCTAGGAACATCTTCGTTGCCTGTCAGAGGGCGGTACTGCTGCAGACCTGCCACATCACCAGAAAATTCCTCAGTGGAAACTGTTAAAGGGACTACGATGAATTTTGTTTCTCTTTAGCGAAACTCGACCCTGGCAATGCCAGAGAATGACTACTCGTTCATTTCTAACATAATAATAATATTCAATTAGTTTTTTTTTCTTCTCATTATTTTTAGAAAATATTTTAAATTGTTATAAAAATTTGATATTTATTTATACGTGTTAAAAAAATGCTGTATCTATTTTTACAAAGCTTCTATGAACTCACTCTGTCTTTTTGTCCGTCAGACCGGTACAGTTTTTGAACACGTTAATTTTCCAACAGCTTCTCGGATCAAGTTTTAATCTTTCAGTATTAATTGATTTACCTAAAAAAAAATACAACCATAAATCAATAGAATTAGTTAATTAATTATTGTTTATGAATTATTTTGTTTGATATCGTAAAAGGAAAATAAATTTGTACAACTTTTCAACATTTGGTCAGGGTTGAAACGCACATCCCTGTTTTCTGAGTATGTGATATCAATAACTTTGTTTATCAAAAAAATGATGCAGTTAACAACTATTTAGTCAGTCTGCATTTGAAGAGGGTAAAGTAAGATGCTGGCAGAAGTCATGGGATTAAATATTAGCAAATGAAAAGTAGCAGCATATAATAAAATGTTGATAACCTTTATTGCTAAAAGCTTCTTTGCAATATTATGAATGAGGTTGTTCCGAATTTTTTTTATGAGCCACGTGGTGGTGTTTAATTTCTGTTTATAGTGGAAATCTGATTAGTGAGTTAGGTCAATATTATATTTAGTGGTTTTGATCAATTCATTGCGGCGAACAATAATTTTTTAACTGCAGGAACATCAAGTACACCCTTAAGACTTATTATTGAGATCTAAGAATCGACAGTTAGGCCTATATAGATCTTAAAGCATTAGGATAACCAACTCTAGAAATAAAAATCTTAATCCACACCCTCTCTTGATCATAAAGTAAATAGTCCAGGCATGTAAACTCATTAAGGTGTATGGGCCGCATAAAAACTTACTATGACCTGAAGGGCCGCAGCCAAAAATCAGTTGGAAAACATAGCATACTAGTTTTATGTAAATAAGAAACAATACAATAGAATAAAATAATCAATGGTATACCTATACCATAGCTATTATTATTATTGTGTCTATTAGAAATTACTATGATTACGAATTATTTTCGTTGTTTATTAATGTCAGGTTGAAGTTTGATAGGCAACTGACACTTTCTTCGCAGATGACAAATTTTGATCCGATAATCTCGAACAGTGAGGTTTTTTTTGTAGCTTTCAATATGGAAAAGAACTGCTCACAGAGAAAGTAGCAAACAGCAAGAAATCTGTCTGCAAATTTCCGAAATTCAACGACCGTTCAGATAAATAACTACAATTTTGGCTCAGCCACTTCTAGCTTTACCAAAGATAAATTGTACTATAATATCACCTCCTATAATTTCTCAAAAAACATCCTCGCTTGTTGTGGTGTTATGCATAGAAAAGAGCTCAAGTAGTTCCTCGTGTATCTCAAAATTCCTGTCACAGGCCCTTATGAAAATAGCCAACTGTGCTTCACCCGTTACATCATGTGAGTCGAGAGCCAATGAAAAGAATTCAAAATCAGCTATTCTGTTCTTAAATTGTTTACACAAGTTGACTGACATGTCATTTATTTTATCTGCCAGTATGTTCCTAGATAATGTTATTTCTTTGAAGGCTTTCACCTTTTCTGAACATCTGCAGCTTTAACGAAACACTCCTTCATAAAATCACCTTCACTAAAAGATTTGTGACACATGTAAGTTTTAACTCTAACATATTGGCTTATTTATAATGTGATTATTAACTATTAATTATAATTAAAAAGTTAACAAACCAACATTAAACTAAAGAGATAACTTGATAATTGAAAGTTAATAAATAAACGAAATTTTGGAGAAATTATTTGCTTTAAAAAATCTGATCATTAAATAAAAGTTCATAAGTCCAACGAAGTTAATTGTTACGTGTTTGTTTGTTTGTATTTTTTTATTGCAGTAAATATTTTCCCCGAAAAGTAGTGGTGACTGTTAAATGCTTGATTTATTATTTTGATATTTCTTGAGGTGGCCAAGCGGGCCACATGCAAAGTGGTCGGGGGCAGCATGTGGCCCGCAAACGCTATGTTTGACATGCCTGGTGTAGACGAAACTGCCCCTGATGAAGGTCTCGTCTGCATTCGTATTAAGTTTATGTTGCGTCTGCTTGTACAAGCGCCCTTCTTGCATATCCTACAGCACAGCTCATGGTCTGAGAACTGCACAAAGATGAGGAGCTACCGTCCTAACAGCAATGCTCAACCTAATTGGACCTGCGAGCTATTTCAATTTCCGACACTCGTGTCGCAGCTACATCAATGAAAAGATACAAACACGAATTAAAATTGACATGAAAAAAGTCTTCATTTCTCTACTTGAAATGTGAGCAACATTGTAGCTAGACTTACCACCGATTTCTTGCCTCTTTTTGAGTAAATATTCTCATGGCTCCTCCAATGTCTGAGCGAAGTTTAACAATTTGAATACGCGCCTCAAACCAAGAATACCGTTACATTTGTTTTATAATGCCGCTTATATGTTATTCTTTTTTAAACAGTCACACTTTCTTGCCAAATCATATATGTTGGCTGATTGTCATATTCCACAAAAAAGTAGGTATCCGTTCACTTTTTCTGGTAGATTTTACATTCAGAGTCCTAATTCCTAAGCTTACAAATGTTAAAGATCATGGTGACCAATTCATCAGAGACAGGGTCATGACGTAGGTAAAGTACACTTTCAACCTTTTTTTTTTTTTGTTTGGTTTGGAAAAAAAAAAGGGGGGGGGATTTTCTACACTTTGTGCCAACGATTCCACGGGCAGGATGGAACCACGTTGCGGGCCGCATCTGGCCCGCGTGCTGTATAATTCCCACCACGGTAACTAATACTACAGTCGTGCGTGAATGTCATCCTTCTCCGATGAAAAATTGGTTAAGATTTATAAAACTGCATGTAAAATATTTATGTAAGCTTTTGATAATTTACATATATAATTTAAATTACGCATTATTTATTAAACTCATTGTATTCTCTTCACCCAATCACTCCTGCAATTAATATAGGAGAAACACCGTAAAAAAAAAATACGGGGAAACCATTTCGACTTTCTCCCCCTTTTATACAGTTAGTGTCCGCTGACCAGGCGTGAGAAGCAGTCTCCTCACGCGCGTCTCAAGCTCTCCCCTTCTCATGGAAGCTTTCAGTCATTGACAGCAGCCTCTCACAGAACAACAGCCTGTAACAGAACAACAGCCTCATACATAACAATCGCAGAAAATAGGATTTAGCGTTTTTTTGAATTCGTTTCCATATTCTGGATTGTATGGTCTGTGTTTACGTGCTAGTGTTGATGTTTTAACCATTTTTCTTGCAAAACGTTCTCGTTGGTTTTTTTGTTTTCATGTTTCTTGGATAGTAGGCCTAAGTAAAGTTGGCAATACACTTTTAAGTTGACTTGGTGTGATCGAGACATCATTTGTTAATCTTGTTCCCCTTTCTAAAGCTTACTTTTTACTTTGTGGAAAGGAAGGGAACAAAAAAAGGTAAATAAACTCGTGTGTCACTTTATTCGATTTTTGCATCGCCAGATGTCGGAAGTGTCCTGTTCAAGTATTTGTCTATCCGTGCAGCTGCCGTGTTTTCATTTTGGATACTGAAATTTCACAAGTAATGATTTTTTAAAATGTGATAGTGTCTAGCTACATTATCTTTACTTCTGCGCAACCAAATTGTATAATGCTGAATTGTTAATTTCTTTTCGTTTTAATCAATACAGGTGAATACGAGCACGTTTATAGATTTCAATGTCAGAGTTGAGTGTGATACATAACCCTTTGCCCCCTATCAGCTTATCTAGTGGATGGGTGTATATTTGAAATGTTATATATATATAGTTTTAATAAGTATTTTCGAGGAGATGTATATACCTATCGACAATAGCTACTTTTTCCTAGTAAATAACAGGTTTTTATTATTATTGTATTATTTATTATTGTTGTCTTTTTGGATATAGTGATATGACTCTTGTCTACAAAAGAAATATCGTATTCCAAACCAATTTTGAGAGGGATGTCTTGATAACCGAGTAAAATGCTTGGATCTCAAACCGAGGGGCAACGCTTCTGGAATTTTGTTATTCCTACTTTTAGGACTTCCTTCAATCCACCCAAGTCAGGCAGTCATTGGGGAAAGTAAGGCGATTGGTTATTTAAGTGGCCACGTGACACCCTTGGTAACCGTTGGCCCGATGGATCGCAACTTATGTGAGGGGGAAAACAATAAATTAGAACTTAATTAAAAGAAACATTTAGAAGTCTAGATTTTATGAGGTACCTGATAATATTTACCACATACAGTGTACACAGTTAGGCCTATAACAACTATACAGATAACACAATTTTTAAACTTCTATTCTCTATCCACTTTTGTTCTGTTTCCTTTCAAATCGAAACTACACTCCATTCTGTCGGAACTACACTCCATTCTATCGGAACTACACTCCATTCTGTCGGAACTACACTTCATTCTATCGGAACTACACTCCATTCTGTCGGAACTACACTCCATTCTATCTCCATTCTAAGATCTCTATTAGAGAGTTTCACAATACATTTCCAACGTTAAACAATGTCAAGGAACCTATATTCAAAGATCACTGTTGCCAACTCAAAAGTAAAATACTTTAAAAAACAAAAACACAAAGCTTCCCTAAGGGGAATTATTCCACTTTTACAGCCATAAATCTCAATAATGTATGATTTTCTCCTTTTTTTGTATAAATTTAATTAATTTTCTAATGTGTGGCTCGGAACAATGTGGAAAGTTTCAACTCGAACTGAGAAAGGGAAGTGGGAGAAATAGCATGTTTAAAATTTGTACCACACGGACTGACAAACAGACAGACAGAGTTGATATAAACTTTGTAGTTAGCTTGTGCTAGAAACGAAAGAGTTTCGGAAAACTGCCAAAACCTTATGTTAGATTTTCTACAGTACATAGATCCAAACTGATCTAACTAATCAAAATTTCCTTCTGTCTGTACACCAGATATACCAAATATTTGAGCTATAAATTTGTTGTCCTCCATAGAGGAACATTTCCAATACCAGATACAATGAGAAAATCAGGAATGAGTTTTTAAATTTCGTATTGATCTATGATTTCATTACACTAAAGACCAGGAATGTGAGTTGTATAGATTAATTACAAGAGAAATCTGCAGTTCTTGTGCCTTGTCGTCAGTGATAGTCAAACAGGTGTCAGCTGTTTTATTTGTGGCGTCACCGAACATCACACTGTGCTTGTAGTTTTCAAAAACCTCTTTCTGACTAACTAAGGGAGAGTAGAACTCTAGTTGCCTGCGTGCTGTCCCTTGTGACACACTTTCCATTAACTAGTGAGTCAAGCAAGGTCAGTAGATGATTTATTGGCCTCGGGAGCCACGGGACAAAATGTTAGGTTTTTTTTCTTTTTTGGTAAACATCGGATAAGATAGTCTGCCATTGAAAGATAAAATGTTTTCTTTCTTATTCTCATATCTAATGATGAAATTGTTCAGCGTTTCTAATTATGACTTCTGTTATTGAAATTAATTATTCTCTCATCAATTAATTCAACTGAGCCAACAAGAATAATCTAGTTTGAATTTGGCCACATTTGTGACAAATCTAAAAGGTTATATCTGCACTAGACAAAAACATTTTCGTTTCTTTATACCACTTATTGACCTATTGACCTACTGAGAAGTGAGAGGAGTGACAACTTGTCCTTTGAATGAAGAATAAAACACTTAATGAAATTGCTTCCCTTTAAAAAGCTCGAAACAAATGTTATCCACATTTATTCTAAACAGATGAGTACATGAATACATTAATGTCACTCGCTCTCCAGATAACATCCAGATAAAAAAAAAATAGGCGAACAGCTGCTTGCTATTTCTGTTCTGTAGTCACAGATTAATAATAAATTACTGTAGACTTTACTAATTAATAATGATAATAACGAGACTGTCTTTATCAAGGTAGACATATATAACTAACTTTTTATTTCCGTCCGATTCTTTGCTTTCGCATAAAACATAGACAACAAACAATGACGTAATATCTTCTAATATTAACACATCCTTCCTTTTGAAGCTATTATCACATCCTTCCTTTTAAAGTTCTTAATACTTATATTTACAAGGAATTTTGACAACTCGACCACTTCTGGTTGTCTTGACCGGCACAGCAAGTTCTCTAGATGTTGGTTTATAATTGTCTGTTTCTTTTGTTTTAACAGTTTGCTGTTCATTGTCTTCGTCGGTGTCATAGTACCCAGAGATGTCTTCTTCGTAGCTCTTGTTTAAAAACCGTTGATTTCGTCTGTATGTTTTCCCATCATTTGTCTTTATGATGTAAGATCTGGGTGATGGATGTTTCTTAATGACGACTGCTTTCTGCCATGTTTGTCCTAGACGAACTCTCACCTTCTCCCCGACAGAGTAGTCTTTAGGTAACCTTGCTTTTGCATCGTACCTCACTTTGCTTTTCCTCTGTCGTTCGTTGAGTAATGTCTCTGCATTTTCAGCTACCGATGGTTTCAATAGTTTGGGATCAGTTGGAATGATGTCCCTGAGTCTTCTACTCATCAGCAGTTGTGATGGCGAATAAAGCAGTCCGCTTATCGGAGTATTTCTATACTCGAGAATAGCGAGATATGGATTTTTCCCACTTTTGTATGCTTTGTTGAATATCTGCTTTACGATACCAACATACACCTCACTTTGTCCATTTGATTGAGGGTATCTGGGACTTGATGTTGTTATCTTGAAACCCCATTCAGAAGCAAACTCTCTATATTGATAGCTATTGAATGGCATATTGTCGCTCACTATTTCTTCTGGTATGCCATGTCTAGCAAAAATACCTTTCATTGCCCTGATAACACATTCTGCTGTTTTGTTCTCTAGTCGTTTTATTTCAGGATATTTGGAGAAATAGTCCACAACAAGCAAATAATAATTGTTTCGCCATTCAAACAAATCTGTCTCAACCTTTTTCCATGGTCTGTCTGGTACAGCATGAGGTAGCAAATTTTCCTTCACAGCTTTGAAGTGTTTCGAACGACATTTTACAGCGAAATGATTTCTCTTTTTACATTTTCGGCATGTCTGTCCGAATGCTGGGCAATTGTATTTTCCATGATATCCACCACAAGATCTGCAATCTCTAATGAAACTTGTTACATGATTCTTTGCCATATTATCCTGTGAGGTTTTGACTGGCTTTCTATCTTCTGTCTTCTTTAATTTATTAGCAGCATCCACATGTAGTCCTTTCATATCTATCATTTGGTTCTGGGTATGCTCGTCAGCACGAATTATGCTTGCTGCTTTCTCTAAAGTTAAGTCTACATCTCTCAGAAGTCTCTCTCTCACTCGATCCGACTGTATGCCACATACCAATCGATCTCTGATGAGTTCATCTCGAAGGTTGTCAAACTTGCATTCTTTTGCCAAATTCTTTAACTCAGTATAATACTGTTCAAACGTTTCTCCGTCTTTCTGCTTTCTTGAAAAGAATTTAAATCTGTCATACACAGTGTTGGACTTAGGCAAAAAATGATTCTGAAACCTTTCAATTACTTTGTCTACAGTCTCATCTTCACATACTTGAAAAGTATTGTAGATGTCTCGAGCGGGTTCACCGATCAGGTGTAACAATAAAGCTTTCTTCACTGGCTCTGGCTTCGTATTTTTTTCAGTGGCGACCATAAACAGTTCAAAACTTTGTCTCCATTTTTTCCATCTTTCAGATAGATTACCGTCTAGTGACAACGGCTTAGGAGGATCGAATAATTCCATTATTCGTACAGATTCTAGATTCTATGTCTAGATCTAGATCTAACAATATGAACTAACGACACCACAAATAAAATGTACTTTTAGCAATTTAGAAACCACTAGATCTAGAGATCTATTACCAGCACTTTTAAGCAATGTGACACTAGATTTGACACCTAATCTAACACCAGATCTGACACAAGATCTGAAAACAAATCTGACACCATGTTCTGTAGTCACAGATTAATAATAAATTACTGTAGACGTTACTAATTAATAATGATAATAACGAGACTGTCTTTATCAAGGTAGACATATATAACTAACTTTTTATTTCCGTCCGATTCTTTGCTTTCGCATAAAACATAGACAACAAACAATGACGTAATATCTTCTAATATTAACACATCCTTCCTTTTGAAGCTATTATCACAATTTCCAGATTTTATTTTCAAGTTTTGTTTCTTTAGCCTGGAAAATTATATAAAGCCGTCTTTAGATTTCGTTGTCATTTCTAAGAGTCCATGTGTCATTTGTCATCTGAAACTTCCTGGCACAATACTGCGGCCTAATGGGGGACACCTAATGGCATTTAATGTCAACACACACACACACTCCTTGTTTGCATATTGAGACTGATCTGATGACACCAGAATAATAACTTCCCACTTTTATTATTAAAAACTAAATAGATCAAGTGATTATAATTATCTAATTAAAAATGTTTTGTAAAATGTTTTACATGTTAAGATTATTATATCCTAGCCTAGATATATCCTAGATTATATCCTAGATAATTATATCCTAGCCTAGATATATCCTAGATTATATCCTAGATAATTATATCCTAGCCTAGATATATCCTAGATTATATCCTAGATAATTATATCCTAGCCTAGATATATCCTAGATTATATCCTAGATAATTATATCCTGGCCCAGTGTTTGCCAAACTTTTTCCTTAACAGAGCACTCAGCAAATTGTGAGTGTTGAGAGGCACACTTTGCTTATTCTTACAAAGCTTATATCAACTCACTCTCTCTGTCTGTCTGTCTGTCTGTCTGTCTGGTATATCTACCAAACCCATAACGTATCAAGATGAAACTCACTCAATTATTCATTGGCATAAACAAGACATGAATCAATAAAAAAAAAAAGTAAACAATCAGACAATTAATGAATGGTAATAAATTATTTTGTTTGATACCAACAAGGCAAACAAATACTTCAGTATTCACAGATATGACTAAACTTGTTGGGTTTAGTCCCCTTGAATATTTGTTAATGTTATTTTTGCCTCACGTATTCTTCAATCAACTTGATACTTTAAGCAATTTTATATTATACCATAACAAAACATGAATCAATACACACAAATTCTGAATTAGTCAATTAATTATTGGTGATTAATTATTTTGTTTGATATCGAATAAAGGAAATAACTTGTACATTATTGATAGATAAAGATTTTTTTTTTTTTTTTTTTTTTTAAAGATTTTTTTATTTTGCTTGTTTAGAGAGATTAATTGATGTGGTGGCCTACTTGTTACTTATTCCAGTAGTTTGTGGATCATCTATCCAGTCCTGGCGGAACACTAGGGTTCCTCGAAACACAGTTTTGAAAGCACTGCTCCAGCCCTAACCTCCCACAGGACGATGGGCAATGGCAGCGGGCAAAGGGGAAGAATTGCACATTTACAGCCATAAACCCAGCATTGGCACTTTGAAAGATCATCGTTACCGAAGAAATCATACAAATGACTTAAATGACTATGTTGCAGTCGAAACAAGTTCCGTATTTGATTTTACGGGGGGGGGGGGGGGGGGGGAAGGCACATCAAAATATTTCTTTTTAAATAACCTTTTAAAACACATAGAATGTATCTTTTAAATTCTGGATACACCAAGGGCTACATATTTAAATCAATTCACAAATTGGGAATTCACAAGCCATATGAAAATACGAAACTATTTGGTAGTCTACTTCCTGTAGACGGTAACTCTATTGGAGATTTTCACCTTAAATCTTAGATAGCACTTGGTGTATCCGGTAGGAAGCATTACTAAGCTTTGTACGATATTTGATATTTTAGGGGCACTTTCTAGCACTGCAGAGTCAAATGTTCTAAAGTCTTCAGTTTGTAAACACAGACAGTTTCAATATGGAGGATAAATAAGACTTTCTGACCTTGACTTAAAACTTTAAAACAAAAGCGAAACTATCTTGCGATAAATTAAAAGAAGGCTTGATGGGAAGATCAACAGTTACGCATTTAGATATCGTTAATTTTTAGCTTAATTCTGTTTTAAGTAGTTGGCAACAGTGACATCCAATTTAGCGGCCTTGACATTGTTTAGTTTGTCGTGAAAATCTCCAATAGACAGAAATAGGGAAATGAAAACAGTTTTCCTTACACACACTAAAGCTGTAAAAAGGTCACATGATCAGGCTGTACATTCAATATAGTTCATGTTTATTATAGTTGCCACACTATTTCTATTATCTTCTCTGAGCAAAGTGAAAAAAAAACAACCCACAACAGATCTACTCTCAGCAGCTAAGACCGGCTATCCATTTCTGGCTCAATAAACTCAGAGATCTCTCCAACAATCCCTAAAATCCTACTGGCCCCAAAGGGACTGATACCCGGAGCAGCTGAGCTACTCTACCACGTGACATCGTTCTATGTTGCACGTGCACTGACTTCTGTCATCAAGCCATTCACTATTGGAGGAAATACAAACAAGTTTGTGAATAAACAACAACAAAAATAAATATAAAAAACAAACAAACAAACAAAAGCTTACTTAATGGAAAGAACTGCACATTTCAGCCACATGTCTCAATACTGTAACATTTTTTTTCATTTCCCATATGAAACAAAATAATTTAATTAATTTTTTAATTGATTCTTGTTTTGTTAAAGACAATAAATGATTGTGCAAAGTTTCAACTTGATCCGAGAACTGAAAGCGGCAGAAATAACGTGTGCGTGTACCAGACAGACGGAATGGGTTAATAATTTAATATACGTTTTAGAACAAATGTGTTCCTCATCTGGTGACGGAGGACATAGGCTAAGACTAATCCAAACACACTTTGAAGTTATTTGTTTTTTAAACACAAGATTTAAATCTTTTCACGTGTTGTTTTCCTGAAAGGTTAATATTCTGCAATCTTTTAAACACCTAACTATATAACAAGCTCGAAGCAAATTCTTAAGCAGACCCTACAGGACCCATCAGCTGTGACTGTACATTAAGTGACCAAAAAATCTGATCTAAATTACATTCACAAAAAGAGCTGGACCAAATTAGAAATGCAATCTCGGTATGAATATATGAGTGTATGATGTCGAGCATGTCAAGCATTGCAGCAGACCCATGGCTGTGTGGAATATGTTGGCGCACTCTTCAGACACAACTAGTCTTTCATTTGGCTTCAGTTCAAGGTTATGCTTGCATCAACAGTGCCCTTACATTGGCACCATATTTCTTCCTATCGGTTTCTCCTCTTGTTGTCGGCTTATTTATGGCCAAGATGTCAGATCAATAAATATGTATACGTTTAATTATCACTACATTCAGAACCAGGATGTACAGGATAACATGTTTTAATATTCATTATTATCAAAAGATGAACACCTTTACAATGAAAAATAAAGATACGAAACAAACTATTTCTTAGTCTACTCAATCGACCATCCATTGTCAATACATAAAACAAACAAGCCGATGATAGTATTAAACGTATATACAACTATATCTACACATAATGTATAAATTATTTCCCTTATTCAATATCAAACAAAATAATACCATTAATTAATTGACAATTTGAGAATATTTGTTTATTGATTCATGTTTCGTTTGGTACAATAAATAGTTGTTTAAAGTATCAACTTAATCGGAGAATGCATGAGGGAGAAATAGCGTTAACAATTATTTAAGGAGACTAAACCCAACAAATTTAGCCACATCTGTGAATACAGAAGAATTAGTTTCCCTTGTTGCTACTAAAAAAAAAGTTAATCACCAGTAATTAATTGTATAATTGGTTACTTTTTATTGTATCCATTCTTGTCTTGTTTATTTCAATGAATAATTGTTCAAAGTTTCAGAATGGGTGTGGGAGAAATAACGTTTGCACACTATTACCAGACAGACAGACAGACAGAGTGAGTTGATATAAGCTTTGTAAAAAGAAAGATTTGTCCAGCGATTAGATTGGAAATACTTGTGTAGTTACTCTATTCTTAGCCCACAACCAAATCAAAAGTTTAACGAACAAAACATTCGGAACAAATACTGTCAGTAAAAACTAGATCTTCATTAAAAAAAAAAAGGCAGAACTTCTTTTGGATTTGTTGTCTTTGAGGTCTTCACCATTTTTGTTTTATACTTTCATGTCATTAAATAGGCTTATGCTGATAACAGGCCTCACTGCGGTGCTGGCTTCCTACAAATAATAATAAACAGGTCTATTTTGATTATCATTTTGATAGCAGTTAGGCGAGTAGAGAGTAGTTACTAATATGCTGAAATTGGAAGCGTTTCACAAACTCTTCTTCCGACGGAAGTTCTCAACCAAAGCTGTCCCTTTGTTGTCAAAGAGCTCCATCATTTGTGTTTTGAAATGCTCCTTACGTTTTACCGAACTACGGAGTTGAATTTAGCATCAGAGATGCGCTGATGTGAGAAATACAAATTGACAGGGAAACTTAATGTGACTCTCCTTTCACGAAGATCAAAAAGTAATTGTCTTCTCAACTGACCTTAATACTGACTACTCAAGTGACCAATTAACTGAATCAAGTTTATTCTGTTGTCCCACCACGTCCAGCGCCCAGTCCGTCCTGTAGCCTCCCGCCCTTACATAAGGATACTATTATTAGTGCATGTTATCAGCAGTCTCTAACACAGCCATTGATCAAAGGCGTTCTTTTTTTTTATCTTTTATATGACTAGCACTAGAGGCAGTCGACTTTGTCCGGGTATTGATCATATCACTGACTGAGAGAGAGAGAGAGAGAGAGAGAGTAAAACAGTGATGTAAAGTCAGACAGAAAGATGAATGATTATTAAAAGTATTTCGAATAGAGACAGAAGCTAGAAAAGAGAGAGAGAGAGAATGAGAGAGACAGTGAGAGAGGGAGGGAAAGAATGTGTGTGTGTGTGTGAGAGAGAGAGTGTGTGTGACTAAATAATGAAGCAGAGAAACAAACACCAATAGAGAAAAAAGAAAATGCGCGCGAGAGAGACAAACAAACGAGAGAGGGTGTAAAAAAAAAAAGAGAAAGGAGTGATACAGTTTTTTGGAATAATAACTTTGATAGAAAGTGAGATAGAGAAAGAGAGAGAGAGAGAGAGAGAGAAAGAAGAAATAGAAAGAGATAGAAAGAGACATTGAAAGAGATAGAGGGAGTCAATGTATTTCATGATACAATTTAGGACAAAAATACTAATATTAAAATATACTATGATGTAGAGACAAGAAAGTATAGAGCATTATTACAACGAGGTGAAGAAAAGAAAAAGGGAAAGAGAAAAGAAAAAAAGAAAAACAGAGAGGGAAAGAAAGAAAAACAAGAGAAAAAAGGAGAAGAAAAAAAGAGAAAAAAAAAGAGAGAGAGAAAGGAACAAAAGAGAAAGAGAAAACGATAGAAAGAAAAAAAGAGAGAATGAGAAAAAGATAGAAAGAAGAAAAGAGAAAGACAGAGAGAACAGAGAAAAGAGAAAAAAATATATAGTTTAAGATGGACTGAAATATAATAAACTTAAAACACTAGAAGTTAGTTGATGTTTACAACAGAGAATCTTGTACGCCATTAGTCTGTCTCTTGATCCTAGGACATGGGCATTACGTCCCCTTTCCTGAACATCTTTCATCAACACAACAATATCAACCCCAATTACAACACATCTTCAGGTCTCACGCACACATACTCACTAAAACAAATCCCATATCGTGACAAGATCGCACTCCCATTTTCATCTCAGAATATTAGCCAGGAGATCAAGTGATGTCGCCTATTTCATAGCCAGGAGATCAAGTGATGTCGCCTATTTCATAGCCAGTAGAGAGGTCAAATGATGTAGCCTATTTCATAGCCAGTAGAGAGGTCAAAGGATGTAGCCTATTTTATAGCCAGTAGAGAGGTCAAAGGATGTAGCCTATTTTATAGCCAGTAGAGAGGTCAAAGGATGTAGCCTATTTTATAGCCAGTAGAGAGGTCAAAGGATGTAGCCTATTTTATAGCCAGTAGAGAGGTCAAAGGATGTAGCCTATTTCATAGCCAGTAGAGAGGTCAAGTGATGTAGCCTATTTCATAGCCAGTAGAGAGGTCAAGTGATGTAGCCTATTTCATAGCCAGTAGAGAGGTCAAGTGATGTAGCCTATTTCATAGCCAGTAGAGAGGTCAAGTGATGTAGCCTATTTCATAGCCAGTAGAGAGGTCAAATGATGTAGCCTATTTCATAGCCAGTAGAGAGGTCAAGTGATGTAGCCTATTTCATAGCCAGTAGAGAGGTCAAGTGATGTAGCCTATTTAATAGCCAGTAGAGAGGTCAAATGATGTAGCCTATGTAATAGCCTAGTAGAGATCGCGTCTTGTACTGTTGATATGTGTACGTTCAAATCTAGCATGTCCGGGGCTTCATCTTAACCTTTCCACAATTGTAACCCATTCTTTGTTTGTGAAATGTCTTATATATTATTGTGACGTAACCGTTAGTTCTGTGGGGCTCAGATCAATAACCAACCTATCGTGAGATATCCCTGTTGTGACGTAATATTTCTTAGAACGCTGAATGTAAGTTTCCATCCCGAAAGACATTTGTTGCGCAAGTGAACATGTGACACAGCAATGTTTAACTACTCAATAAATAAAATGCCATTTTAAATATACAAGAACTAAAATTAGAATTTACGATGATTTAATTAGCACAGGGTTGGCTGCCTGGCCGTGCCGTTCGAGCTGTAGACTCTCGTTACAATGGTTCCGAGTTCGAACTCTGCCGTTATCCTTGCAGTCCTCCTGCAGGGGACATTAGATAGGACCTATAAACGTTATCCTTGCAGTTCTCCTACAGGGGCCATTAGATAGGACCTAAAAACGTTATCCTTGCTGTCCTCCTGCAGGGGACATTAGCTAAGACCTATAAACGTTATCCTTGCAGTCCTTCTGCAGGGGACATTAGATAGGACCTAAAAACGTTATCCTTGCAGTCCTCCTGCAGGGGACATTAGATAGGACCTATAAACGTTATCCTTGCAGTTCTCCTACAGGGGCCATTAGATAGGACCTAAAAACGTTATCCTTGCTGTCCTCCTGCAGGGGACATTAGCTAGGACCTATAAACGTTATCCTTGCAGTCCTTCTGCAGGGGACATTAGATAGGACCTAAAAACGTTATCCTTGCTGTCCTCCTGCAGGGGACATTAGATAGGACCTATAAACGTTATTCCGAAAATAAAAAATGAGTGCAGAGTTTCACATGACTAGGTAAACCTAGTTGTGACCTGCATATTTCTCCAGCAGAACATAGTTATCTGTAATGTAGTCTTGTCAGCTTATGCCCATTATGGTGCGAAGGCATCTTTGATTGAAGCTTCCGAGAAACCTTAAATGCCTTCAATATAGCAATCAGGTCTCGGAGCCATATAAAAGTGTGGTGAGAACCATCGTTTTATAAACATTGATTTTTTGTTGCTTGGTGAATAGATCTATTTTGCCATATTCAGTTTGAGGCGACCAAAAGCGCCTTTGGCCTTTGCGAGACGGTTGTCTAATTCTCTAGACAGTGACGCATCATTGGTCACTGTGCTGACTAGATAGGTAAAGTGGTCAACAACATTATGGAGATGGACATTCACATTGATTTGTGGATCTAGGTTGGTTCCCATTGGGGACTTCTGAAGCACGACCTCGTTATGTTGATGGACAGACCAAAAGAGGCAGCAGCTTCAGCAAATTCATGGACGGCAAGTTGAAGCTCCTTTATGGTGTGTGTAAGATGAACAAAATCCTCAGCATAGAGCAGCTCAGTAGCGATCATCTCATTTATATTTATACGGGAGAAAAGGCGCGGTATGTAAAATATGCTGCCTTCGGTGCGGAACCTAGTGTAGATGCCTTCATGCTGGCGTCAACTCATTTTATTTAGCATTGCTCCAACGAATACTGAAAAGAGTGTCGAAGCAAGCACACAACCTGCTTCACACCATTCTTTATAGAGAAGTGAGCTGGTAGGTCACCGTTGTATCTGATTTGACCTTTTTGACCCTCATGCAGTTGCTTCAGAATGGCGATGAATCTTGGAGGGCATCCTCCACAAGCTAGCGCGACTCACTGTGTCAGATGCTTTCTGAGATCGATGAATGCAGCGTATAGGTCCATGTTCTGAACCCTGTATATTTCATGCATTTGATGCAAGACAAAATCATGTCCTCTACCCGCTACGTATTCATAGAATATAATATTAGACTCTACCAGCTACGTATTAATAGAATATAATATTAGACTCTACCAGCTACGTATTCATAGAATATAATATTAGACTCTACCAGCTACGTATTAATAGAATATAATATTAGACTCTACCAGCTACGTATTCATAGAATATAATATTAGACTCTACCATCTACGTATTCATAGAATATAATATTAGACTCTACCAGCTACGTATTAATAGAATATAATATTAGACTCTACCAGCTACGTATTCATAGAATATAATATTAGACTCTACCAGCTACGTATTCATAGAATATAATATTAGACTCTACCAGCTACGTATTCATAGAATATAATATTAGACTCTACCCGCTACGTATTAATAGAATATAATATTAGACTCTACCAGCTACGTATTCATAGAATATAATATTAGACTCTACCCGCTACGTATTAATAGAATATAATATTAGACTCTACCAGCTACGTATTAATAGAATATAATATTAGACTCTACCCGCTACGTATTAATAGAATATAATATTAGACTCTACCCGCTACGTATTAATAGAATATAATATTAGACTCTACCCGCTACGTATTAATAGAATATATTATTAGACTCTACCCGCTACGTATTAATAGAAATAATATTAGACTCTATCCGCTACGTATTAATAGAAATAATATTAGACTCTTAACAGTTGTTATGATAGTCAGTTTAAAAATGCCTGTTAGAAATATTTTGGTGATAACAAAAATGATATTTGATTTATAGTTGCATACAGCATAGCTCAATGGAGTCTTACAATGATGGATCATGTTGTCAGAAACTAAATCTCCAGCATTGAAAACATCAGTGGTAAAACCACACAAAATACACTGCATCAATGTTGGTCCCATGACTAAAACAAAAGATAGCACACGGCTGGTATTATTGATTTTTTTTTAAAGACTATTGATTAGCAATAATAATACAGGAGCCACAACTCAGCTGTAGTAAATACATAGACTTCTTGAAGTAGTGTGACTGTCTCCCTTTACTCATAAGGCCTGTAAAATACGTGTAATACAACTCTTTACTTCTGATCTAGTCGAGTTTGTCTGGTGTTTTGTACGTCTGTTTAATACATGTTGTGTTAGGTATTAGAAGCAAGGGGGGGGGGATGAGATTGTCAGGTATTAGAAGTAAGGGGGTTGGAATTGTTAGGTATTGGAAGTAAAGGGAATAGGGGAATTTATTAGGGGTAATGGGCAGTGGCGTCACTAGGGTGGTTGTCACCCGTTGCGGTCAACTCAGGGTGTCACCCCCGCCCCCCGACTCAAAAAATATTTGCTGTTTTTTGTTTATTTGTTGAGACATAATACCCATACTTGATTATTAACTACACTAATTGATTGTTAAACAACTATAACATGAGTGTAAATTAAATTTTAAAATTCAGTTGTTACAATATATCTATAGTTCAATTTTGCAACATCCTTAAATAAATTAATTTTTTTTCTTTTCTGGATTTCAAAATTTGAAAACATATCAATCTCTGAACTGTAATGTCATTAACAATTTTATTTTTAATAAATTTGCCCATTCTGAAAGGGGCGTCTGTTCCTTTGTCGAACGTGTTATGCTTTTGGTAAAGACAACGTTGAATTAGATACCAGTTTGTCAATACTTTAAAGGTAGGCTTACTCCTGTGTATCTTTGGCCTTCCAAATAAAAGACATTTAGCAATAGATCTTAAGCTGCACATCTAAAGATTATAATTTTAGAACGATAAATGATTTCCATTATAAATTTTAAGAAGAAGCATTTGCACATAGATTAAGTGAATGTTATACACATCTATTGAATAGCTTTTCTGTTGCTTCTTCAATTTTCCTGTACTCCTCCATGGCTTCAGACATTGAAGCTGCAACTTTTATATCCCTGAGCTCTGCGTATCCTAAATTCAAGCTCACTTCTTTCTACTCTACCACGTGACATCGTTCTATGTTGCACGTGCACTGACTTCTGTCATCAAGCCATTCACTATTGGAGGAAATACAAACAAGTTTGTGAATAAACAACAACAAAAATAAATATAAAAAACAAACAAACAAACAAAAGCTTACTTAATGGAAAGAACTGCACATTTCAGCCACATGTCTCAATACTGTAACATTTTTTTTCATTTCCCATATGAAACATGCATTTGATGCAAGACAAAATCATGTCCTCTACCCGCTACGTATTCATAGAATATAATATTAGACTCTACCAGCTACGTATTAATAGAATATAATATTAGACTCTACCAGCTACGTATTCATAGAATATAATATTAGACTCTACCAGCTACGTATTAATAGAATATAATATTAGACTCTACCAGCTACGTATTCATAGAATATAATATTAGACTCTACCAGCTACGTATTCATAGAATATAATATTAGACTCTACCAGCTACGTATTAATAGAATATAATATTAGACTCTACCAGCTACGTATTCATAGAATATAATATTAGACTCTACCAGCTACGTATTCATAGAATATAATATTAGACTCTACCAGCTACGTATTCATAGAATATAATATTAGACTCTACCCGCTACGTATTAATAGAATATAATATTAGACTCTACCAGCTACGTATTCATAGAATATAATATTAGACTCTACCCGCTACGTATTAATAGAATATAATATTAGACTCTACCAGCTACGTATTAATAGAATATAATATTAGACTCTACCCGCTACGTATTAATAGAATATAATATTAGACTCTACCCGCTACGTATTAATAGAATATAATATTAGACTCTACCCGCTACGTATTAATAGAATATATTATTAGACTCTACCCGCTACGTATTAATAGAAATAATATTAGACTCTATCCGCTACGTATTAATAGAAATAATATTAGACTCTTAACAGTTGTTATGATAGTCAGTTTAAAAATGCCTGTTAGAAATATTTTGGTGATAACAAAAATGATATTTGATTTATAGTTGCATACAGCATAGCTCAATGGAGTCTTACAATGATGGATCATGTTGTCAGAAACTAAATCTCCAGCATTGAAAACATCAGTGGTAAAACCACACAAAATACACTGCATCAATGTTGGTCCCATGACTAAAACAAAAGATAGCACACGGCTGGTATTATTGATTTTTTTTTAAAGACTATTGATTAGCAATAATAATACAGGAGCCACAACTCAGCTGTAGTAAATACATAGACTTCTTGAAGTAGTGTGACTGTCTCCCTTTACTCATAAGGCCTGTAAAATACGTGTAATACAACTCTTTACTTCTGATCTAGTCGAGTTTGTCTGGTGTTTTGTACGTCTGTTTAATACATGTTGTGTTAGGTATTAGAAGCAAGGGGGGGGATGAGATTGTCAGGTATTAGAAGTAAGGGGGTTGGAATTGTTAGGTATTGGAAGTAAAGGGAATAGGGGAATTTATTAGGGGTAATGGGCAGTGGCGTCACTAGGGTGGTTGTCACCCGTTGCGGTCAACTCAGGGTGTCACCCCCGCCCCCCGACTCAAAAAATATTTGCTGTTTTTTGTTTATTTGTTGAGACATAATACCCATACTTGATTATTAACTACACTAATTGATTGTTAAACAACTATAACATGAGTGTAAATTAAATTTTAAAATTCAGTTGTTACAATATATCTATAGTTCAATTTTGCAACATCCTTAAATAAATTAATTTTTTTTTCTTTTCTGGATTTCAAAATTTGAAAACATATCAATCTCTGAACTGTAATGTCATTAACAATTTTATTTTTAATAAATTTGCCCATTCTGAAAGGGGCGTCTGTTCCTTTGTCGAACGTGTTATGCTTTTGGTAAAGACAACGTTGAATTAGATACCAGTTTGTCAATACTTTAAAGGTAGGCTTACTCCTGTGTATCTTTGGCCTTCCAAATAAAAGACATTTAGCAATAGATCTTAAGCTGCACATCTAAAGATTATAATTTTAGAACGATAAATGATTTCCATTATAAATTTTAAGAAGAAGCATTTGCACATAGATTAAGTGAATGTTATACACATCTATTGAATAGCTTTTCTGTTGCTTCTTCAATTTTCCTGTACTCCTCCATGGCTTCAGACATTGAAGCTGCAGCTTTTATATCCCTGAGCTCTGCGTATCCTAAATTCAAGCTCACTTCTTTCTAGACATTTCAAAATATGAAGTAGATTTTATTACATTTTTTTCTCCCTTAAAATCATATAACTTCTGAATCTGATCAGTGTGCTGTTTTAAAAAAAAGCTGCTTATAAGTATATGTTTAACGTGGTTTTGTAAAACATTTATAAACTTTTCAACATTTTAGATACACATTCAGTTATGGGTTTTATCTGAACGTTTTCTTTATCTTATGGAAATTCTATGTTTAATAAAGACTCTTGGTTAATCTGGTCACGAAATGTCAAATATTCTGATTTCATAGAAACAATCCGTGCAATACATTCTTCCGTCGTTTTGCTTCTTTATATCATTCATAGCAACGACTTCATCCTTCCGTCGTTTTGCTTCTTTATATCATTCATAGCAACGACTTCTTTGTCGATTGTATTAGTAGCCGGATGCTCTTGTTTTCCGATTTTCCAATCCTGATGACTGTTCTTTGTACGTCTTTTGATATTCCAACTTCGGACTTTTATTTAAAACATTTATTAAATTAAGTTCTTTTCTATAGAATTAGTCGAAAATAGTCGACCACAAAAACAATACCATTTCTTGATATTAAGTAAATCATCCCCAACAGGAGGCATCACGAACCATTCTTTGAACAAATGTCGAACTTTTCCTTTTGCTCGGGAAATTTTTGACCAACTCATGGGAAATTGGCAAAATAATTAATGAAATGGTAAAATATTGAAGTCTATATCATTTGACACATTCATTGTAACATTTCCTTCATCTTGGTTAGGGTTTCTATTACATTCAACTTCTGAAATTACATCATCTTCAGAAATCTCAATGGCCACTTATTTACTTTCCAATTCCACAACATTTACTATAAATATATGTGAGATATCAATAATATTTTATGTCTGAAGAATGTCGTTTTTTGTTAAACAGTGACTATTGGTTTCACATCTGCTTTTGATATAAAGTAGGATGTAAAGTTTTGGACATTTTGTAGAGATTCAATAAAAAATTAAAATATGTTTAGCCGAAATATTTTAAAACAATGTATATAGATCTATTTATCAGTTGTGAATAATATGTTCCTATATTTAGTCCTTATCACTTTTTTGTCTGTTATTTCAAAAGTGCATTTTTTTTCACTTGTGTGTCACCCCCCTAAGGAGTGTCACTCGGTGTGGACCGCTCCCCCTAGTGACGCCACTGGTAAGGGGGGAAGTTATAGTAAGATATTAAAAGTAAGGGGATTAGAATTGTAAGTTATTAGAAGTAAAGGTGGGAGAAATGGAAAGGTATTAGAACTAAAAGAGGAGGGGGGGATTTGCAAGATATAAGAAGTAAGGGGAGAGCAGTGGTACACTATTAAAAGTCAGGGGGGTTCAGTAAGGTTGTTAGTATGTAGTGGTAATGAACATAAACTCTCCACTAACTATCATCCGCACTATTATATACCAAGATTTTATGAGATGCGTCGAACAAGTTTTTTTTTTATTTTTTTATTCTGGAATAGGCAGACAAACATACAACAGTGGCATGCTATAGTCTTCACATTGGATTATAAGCGAGTCTACGTATGTGTTGCTTAGTTTTCATACAAAATAGTTTTATTTTATTACAAATCTTATATCAATTCACTCTGTCTGTCTGTCCGTGTGGTAAAAAAAATTGTAGACATGATTTCTTCTATACCCAATCTCAGATCAAGCTGAAATTTCTTTCGCACAATTATTTCAGTTTTTATTCCAGTTTCGTCTCATTGTTGACTTTCTGTACTTTGATAAAAAAGAGTGACATTGTTTGTGGAACAATTTGACCCCAGTGAATTCATTCCTTGTTTCGCTCAATATTTCATCTCCCCAAATCGATGTACAAGAAACAAAAGGTGATATATGCCTAATCAATTCCAAAATCAATTTCTATTTGTTATGCCAACAAATGTTTGGTGTGACTTCAAAAGCCTCAAACAAAACATAACATTTCACTCAACACATTGACCATTTATTGATTGAAAAAAGATTTATTATGATGATGAAAATAATTAGAGGACATCTACATTGAATATATTTTGAAGAGACATTCAAGGCAGGTTACAAACATTCTTTTCTGGGACCAAAAGTGAGGAATTAGAGTCTACACATCGAAAGGTAAGTAGATTTTGTTTTTTTACAAACCTTTCATCTACAGCACGAACAGACGATCTTGTCAGGTTCCGGAAGTTCTCTCTCCGCCAACTTTCCTTGTCGTTGGCTCTTTGCCGCTACTGAAAAAATAAAATGGCGGCTACTGCTTTCATCTATTTGTGTTTGTTTTGTGTCTGTTTGAACTAGACCTAGATCTTCTCTCATTGCATTAAAATTGTACGTATACATGTACACCACATTTTCATTTCAGGTTATTGACTTTTATCAGACTTTGCAGACGCTGCTTAAATTTATAAATCATTAGTATTTTGTGTGGTTGTAGACACATTAGAGTATGAATGGCTTACCTAGCATTGTGACGTTTGAGTGTAATTTTTAAATTAAAAAAAAATACTTTGTGATCAGATAAATGTAACATTGAGAGCAAACTATAAAGTACAGTAACATTTAGATTGTTGTTTTGGTTTTGTATTTTGTACATGTTTTGATTTTAGAAACAAATATGTGCTTACATTTTGAACAATATAGTTAAAATTAACAAACAACAACAAACATCTTCAGTAACCAATCAATAACCAAAACAAAAACAACAACAGTTGTAACAACAGCAACAACAAAATCAACATCTTCAATATCAACAACGTCGGTATCAACAACATTAACAGCTAGAACAATAACAGAAACTTAATTCAATGTCCACTCTCCAAACATAAATGTAAAGCGTCAATGTCTGGAGATCAATGACTGCCTTGGTAGAGAGACAATGGAGATATGTACTTGGTCAGAACTAGGAAATCTGATGCTGCTTTTTATATTCTATTGCAGTCTTCGACTTGTTCTTGTCTTTGTAATTTTAAACCCCTCATGAGATCAATTAGCTAACTCTTTGTGATTTGAAATGTTTGAATATAACAATGTAAGTTATTAGCAAGGGAAACTGAACTGCGGAAGGGTAGGTTTGTAGACAGGGGTAGGTTTGTAGACAGGGGTAGGTTTGTAGACAGGGGTAGTTTTGTAGACAAGGGTAGGTTTGTAGACAGGGGTAGTTTTGTAGACAAGGGTAGGTTTGTAGACAGGGGTAGTTTTGTTGACAGGGTTAGGTTTGTAGACATGGGTAGCAGGGGCGGACTGGGTATCAAAATCGGCCCCGGCATTACCATATAAACCGGCCCACAAATGGCATGTCATATATTTTCGGTTGGGGGGGGGATTTTTATCCCACTCCGCAATTTATATACATAAATATATGTGTGTGTATATATATGTAATTAACCTTCATTATATTCGGATCTTTCATTCTTTCAATATTTTATTTTTCTAGCCTAGAATACTCTCTTCCTATAATTAGTGGAAAGACAGTACACACCGCCAAAGGGCAGCTAGGAAGTCCGGGGGAGCGCTGTGAGCTCCTCCTAGTGGGGTCCGGGGCGAAGCCCCGGAACAAAGAATTATTTCCGTTATTTTAAGCTTTAAAAATGCATATTCTGAGGTATCTACAATGCAATTAGCCTGCTACTCTTTCGCTAAAAAAATTCAAAAACCAAATCTGCTATTCAATGAAGTCCAGCGACTGGTAGAAAATGGTAAAATGCTTTAGTTTTTGTACTGGAGGGGGAAGGGAAACCACAAAACCCCTTTTGGCTACGCCCATGAAATTTGGTGACTGTAGTTTGCTTAAGTTGGCTGCACTGGGCAGTAAGTAAAATTTCCTTTTTCAGACAATGAGGTCTGAGGCAAGTGATGGTTTGAAGACCCTCCCCTCCCGGCTACGCCCATCTGTTATATTATAGGTGTAAGCCTAATTCTCTACAAAATATATAAAGTTTGATAATGCATCGAAAACTGGATGTATGCATTCGTAGGATTACATAATGTATTCTATTTATAAAAACTATAAACAATACAATAGCAGCCTAATGAGTTTGAAGCTTTTTGGTATTACTTACAGATTACAGACGTTTCTTCAAAAAATAAAATTGTTACGTCTTACGCATTTCATGTGTCAATCTAGTCATGTATGTTGATCTGTGACTTAAAATATACTAAATCATTGGTTTTCCTGGCTGACTCAGGCAACCCATTCCATTAAAAGACAAGAGAAAGTAGAACGGTTAGAGAGGCACTTACTTAACGTGAAAAGCTCTTGCTTCCTCCTAGTACATTCTCAAAAACGCCATTTGTATAGGAATATACCATGACCCATTATTGAAAATATAAAACTCCTTTCATTAAATATCGGATGTGACAGCGCTATATAAATTATTGTAATTATTGTAATAATTTTCATCATTAATGACTTCATACTAAGTTGCTCGACCGACTAACCCACTCTTTAGTGGACGAGGTCTTATCTGAAAGCCAATGTGGTTTCAGAGCCGGAAGAGGTACATCTGACATGATATTTGTTCTGCGACAATTACAAGAAAAATGCTAAGAGCAGAACTTAAACCTATACGCTGCCTTTGTGGACCTCACCAAGGCTTTCGACACGGTCAGTCGCGATGGTTTGTGGAGGATTTTAGCTAGGCTGGGATGCCCACCTACGTTCCTTTCCATTCTCAAGCAGCTTCACGTGGGTCAAAGAGGCCAGATCAGACACAATGGTGCCCTTTCTTATCACTTCCCAATAGAAAATGGTGTGAAGCAGGGCTGTGTACTTGTTCCTACTCTATTCGCTATCTTCTTTGGCGTTATGCTGGGTCAAATGAGGCAGCGATTGCACGAAGGCATCTATATCCGGTTTCGTTCTGACGGCAATGTGTTCAATCTTCGACGTCTACTATCCCATACAAAAACAAAGGAGATGGTCATAACGGAGCTACTCTATGCCGATGATTGCGCCCTGCTAGCTCACAATTAACATGACCTCCAGAACGCGATAAACGAATTTGCATACACTGCCGCCTCTTTATGTATATGTATAAACCTCGGGAAAACAGAAGTCATGTTCCAGAAGTCACCCAATAAAACATACTCAGCCCCAAGGATCACCGTAAACGGACAGCCCCTTAATGTGGTAGACCACTTCACATATCTAGGTAGTATAGTGTCAAATGACGCCTCACTTTCAATGGAAGTTGATAACCGTCTGGCCAGGGCCAGTAGCGCTTTTGGACGCGTTCAGGCGAGAGTTTGGCGGAACAGATCGCTCCGCATGCCTACAAAAACCAGGTGGTGGTTCTCTCAACCCTTCTGTATGGCTCTGAGACATGGACACTATACAGGAAACATCTAAGACTTCTTGAGCGCTTCTACCAAAGATGCTAGCGCTCTATCATGGACATACGGTGGCAAGACCGCACTACAAACAGCGATGTCCTCTGCGAACGCCGGTATGGACAGTATAGAGGGACTTCTTTTGGTCCGACAGTTACGCTGGGTAGGCCGCGTATCCCGTATGGGAGACGAACGTATGCCAAAGGCAGTCTTTTTTGGTGAGCTAAAAGGTGGTCGATGTAACAGAGGCGTCCCACTGAAACGATTCAAAGACCAGCTTAGGCGTCAACTTTCCTTGGCTGGCGTAGAAGAGAGCACCTGGTTGAATGCGGCCTCAGAACGAGACAGCTGGAGGTCACTCACGAAGGCCGCGGGATACACATTTGAGAGCAAAAGAAAATCTGCTGCCGAGGACAAACGTAGACGGTGAAAGTAGAATCTAAATCGACCACCTGCGGACTATGGTTATGTTTGCCCTGGATGTGTCAAAATATGTTGGTCTGAGCTGGGGCTGCGCAGTTAAGGGAAATACTGCATTTCTCACTAATCTTCGGACTTGAAGACTAGCCTTATTATTTTTACTAAGCATAAATTTAACATTAATTATAATTGTATAAAAATTGATTTAGATCTAGATTTATTTTTTTTATTAAATATTTTAATCAAGTGTAGTATGTTTAGATCTATGTTATTAAAAATAAACAAAAAGAAACTTACTTTTTCTTATCAAATCGCAGAAAGAAAAGCTTTATACCCTTATTGAGATGTGAATAAGTAGGGTGGTTTGCAATTTCGCGGCTGTGTGTATGTGTTAAAGTTAATTTCTAATTTTCGAGCCTTTTTTTTTTTTTTTTTTTTGCTGCTTTATAGCAATGTTTTCTAACTTAACCTCTCTTATCCCTCTTTTTGGTTAAATTTCATTGGAACCATTAAAAGACGGGGGAGGGAAGGAGCAAAACAAAATGGGAGTGCCATCAAAGGCCCATGCCTACCAGCAAAATGATGAGGCCAAACACAGCCTCGAAGACATCAAAGCAGTCCATGCCGCTTGTGCATTGCGCAAAGTACGGTCTAACGTTTTGCAAATGATAACACATACAGTGTATAGTGTATTTTTTTTTTTTTTATATTCTTGATGAATTTCAAACAAAATTAATTGTAATAAGAATTAAAAAAAAACAACAACAAAACGTGTTTGGGCCTTTGTGTCTTGCTGCTGTCACTTTTTTTTTTAAGTTGTCTGCGTTAATTTTTTTTTCTTTGGTCGCGACCAGACCGGCCCATTTGGAACCGGCCCACCGGGCATTTGCCCGTATAGCCAGTCCGCCCCTGAGGGGTAGGTTTGTAGACAGGGGTAGGTTTGTAGAAAGGGGTAGGTTTGTAGACAGGGGTAGGTTTGTAGACAGGGGTAGGTTTGTAGAAAGGGGTAGGTTTGTAGACAGGGGTAGGTTTGTAGACAGGGGTAGGTTTGTAGACAGGGGTAGGTTTGTAGAAAGGGGTAGGTTTGTAGACGGGTAGGTTTGTTGACAGGGGTAGGCTTGTAGGCAGGTGTAGGTTTGAAGTGCTTGACTGCTTTAAAAACAAACACTGCATTTAGTTTATAGTTATATTGAGAATGCATGTGTGTGTTTCTGTGTGAGTTTAATGTTGACCTGCTTTTCACACTTTCTTAGTTAATTTTGTAAAGTATTGCTGTGGGTAGTCGTTCTTGTCTGTTTTGATAATCAATACATCAAGTGCCGGAGAGACGGGTGTTCAATTCACTAGTAAAAATGATATCTCCGCACATTTAAATGGCTTCACTTGGTAAAGACGTATTCACAATACTAGTCCAATATCTAATGACTGGCCAGAAGATTATGTTCCCATCACAAAACTCACCCAGCAGATCTCTACCTACATAATCTCAGTCAGTCAATACAGACAGTCGGTCTGTTTATGTTTGTTGTCGAGTTGGTCAAACACAAATTCAACATCTGGCTCTACAGTGAGGAAAAAGGATAGACCCAACATGTCAATTTTAAGACTTCAAAAAAAAAAAAAAAAAAGAAAGAAAAAAGGCTTAAAACTATAGTCGTTCTTAGTGAATACAATAGTCTGGAGATAGATTCAATCTGTCCTCCCCCCCCCTCCACTTCCACGCACGTTTCCATACGTTTACCCGAACTCCCTTTGTGCCTGTATTGTCTTCACATATTGAGCTTTGTAGCGCGTATAATATAGTGTATAATATAAAAAATTCCCTGATATTTTAAAGGTAAATCTCAATATACCGTATTGAACATATTTTGTCTAGTTCGGGCCTCTTGATATAGTTTACGGCTTTAAAGAACAAGGTTAGCATTCTCTGGTGATGTTCCACAAGGGCAGGTTTCGCTTGTCCCGACTTTAAGCTTCCGGAACATATGTTGACTCATTCTGTTGTGTCCGGTACAAAATGAACAAAAATGTTAACATTTCTAGTTATACGTAGACTTAGATCCTTCCGCGCCGTTCGGCGCATTAAGCGGCAATCAGTCACCACAAAGATCTGTCACTGGCAATGTCTGAAGCCTTTTCCCATCTGGTGTCCACTGTTTTGCGGTCTTCCATGAAAGTGTGGCTCCAGGTTATACGAGGACGTCCCTGTTTGCGGTTTCCTCGTATTGGCCTTCATGTCATCGCAACTCTTGGTATGCGTAACTCATTTTGTCAGAGAACACGTCCAGCAAACCTTATGCGACGTTCTGTCACAACCTTACTAGGTTATATAGGCATAGGATTTCCTTGATTTAGACCCGATCTCTTTAAGTGACTCCTAAAAGCCGTCTTAGCCATTTTTGTTGCGTCACATTTAGTCTTTTCTCAATTTCGGCAGATGACTTCCAGGTCTATAGGTTGTAAAAAAAAAATCAACTCCTCCGTTCACCTTGCAATCTCCTTTTCTCTCTACTCTTAGTTACACACAAGCACACAAAAATCATCACACACACACGTACACACGAACATCCACATACACGCGTACACACACAGACATATCCACAGGCTCCAACATTCACACGGGCTGGGTTGAGGTGTAGACGATGTAAATAAATAATGTCTGGGTTTTTTGTTTTTTCATAATTTTATTTTTCATCTTTTCAAACCTCAATCAGTGCCCTCCCTCTTCTCTATATTTGTTTGGATCTGGACGAAACAGTGGCGCCACTGGGACACACATGCTGACCCAAAGCCATCAATAACTCAACATTGTTTTTGTTGATGTTTTTTTCATTGCTCAAATGTTTTATGTACGTGATCACATGTTGATGTTTTTAAAACCAACAAAACATTTTTGTTTGTTTTGTTAACTCTTTTAGGCCAGCATGTTATTGTGTGTGTGTGTGTGTTGATGAGTTAATAATCCTTTCCATAACTTGTGTATCTATAATTAATCACTATAACCATCTCGGCTAATGAGTCATTGGTTCTGCCCGATAAGACCAGTCTAATATGGAATGGGATGCCTGAGCCAGCCAGGAAAACCAGTGACTTGGCAGAATTTAAGTCATGGGTTAACATGTATTACTAGATGCATGACGCATAGGACGTAATCAACTTGTTTTTTGAAGTAACGTCTGTATTATATAATATAAGATAAGATAATATAGCCAGTGAAGAGCAGTTTGGGATTACAAGATTAATACACAGTATTTAGTTTTGTTTCGCTTCTTTCACTCTTTCTGCTCCAAGATTTGCTCCTATTTTTATAGAATCTGATCGATACACAATTAACGAAATAATTTCATTTCCGGTTCTAAGCTAAATTAATTAAAAGCAACCTTTCTTGTGCTACCCCCGTCATTGTGAAACAGCGTCACATCTGGCAAGCGTGTCGTAATATCAAATGAAAACTTAACAAACAATAAATCTGATTTTTGTCCTTGAATTAGGTTAAGACCAAACAGAAAAGTAACCGAATTCGACTTACAAACACATACACATATACACACACTGGTCACTATTTTAACCATCATTTGACCATCTCGAGATTTCTATTTTTTTTCCCCTTAGGACGTTCGTGTCTTACAACTCACTTTGGTCAAGCTTAGGTCTCTTACTTCATCATTATTCCCGCCCTTTTTTTTAAACTTGCTAATTTATTTATTAGACCAAGTCTGAGATTTATTTCTCCCATGCAGACATGCCCGACATGTTGAAAACGTGATCACAGGATAAACAGCAGAGATCTTCCAGAATCAAAATTGATTAGCATTCCATCAAATATTTCATTTTATTCAGAACTGAAAAAGTCCATTTCAAAATATTAACTTTCAGACATTTTGTGGCGCCATAAAAATCGTTCTAACAGGATAACACGTGACTTCCTTATTCTGAACCATGAAACTCAGATATCGATTTAGAAAACATTTTTATTTCGGTTCGTGCTCTTCTCAGACTGTTACTAGAAACACTTCGATCTGTATCACGTATTGTGTTGTCAGCTGGATATGTTTGTAAAATGTAAAATGTTGACATGTTTCGGATGTTCCTTCAGAGTTGAAGTTAGTTTACTTCCTAGTCCAAACCTCCCGCAGGACGACGCGGGATGGGATCGGGTAGGGTTTGAACCCGGGACCATCGATAAATCCAAACGACAGTCTAGCGGTCAAACCTTACGATTACTAACTTGATTTGTTTTCGGCGTAGTTTGTTGTTTACCTTATATTTCTTATGAAAAGTACGCAGTATATAAATAAAACTCTCTTACTTTTCACGTTCTCTATCTCTCTCTGTATGTATGTATATATATATATATATATATATATATATATATATATACGCCTACATTCCATCCTTGTTCCATCTCTGACCCAGCAATTAGCTATTCTAACTGAACCATATATTCAGCGGAATAGTCCTTTGGGCTAGAAATGAGATTAAAAAAAAAACGACAGAATACTAAAACCCAGTTTCTGGCATTGCTAAGCCATGTCATGAGCTAAGTCCAAGTTTCTAGCAGCACTTCGCCTGGCCTAAGCTTTGTCCACTCCCCCAACGTATGTAATGGTACATACCTGATGAATTATTCATGAGTCTAATCATCCAAATGGCGGGATGTCTGTTCTTTTTTTTTCTTCGTTTATTTTCGCGCGTATTTTATTCTGCTCCAATCTGGAGAAAGGGCGAATCCATTAAGGTGGGCCATGCAATACAATAGCATCTGCATTGTGTGTCTGTAATTAAATAGAATCTGTACATTTTGGGGGGAATTCCGTTCACCAGAAGCTAGAAATAATCTTTACATATTTTGCTTGAAACCAGAGGTGGGCAACTATATCTCGGGACAATGACTAGTTTGCAGCAGCGTCACAAGGGAAGATGCGATGGGTGCGGATCTCACAGAGTGACAATCAAAAGGGAATGACACCGAATTGTAAAAATATTTGTTTTTTTCTCAAGCACTATCACAGATTATCAAATAATAAGTCAGTATAACCTCCCTTGAAAAGTCTCGTTGAAAATAGATCACTTTCTTTACCAAACTCTCTGACGACAAACTCTTTCCAACAAAACTCGTCTGATAATCAACGTCCCACTGGGCTGGAAAAAAAAGTGTATGGAAATCTGGCAGAGATCGATACGTAAAGTTTGAGAAAAAAAAAAGAAAAAGAAATATTCATGTTCCCCCACGGGGTAGAACATCAACGCTGAGTGCCATTGTGTACATTAGAGTGAAAGATTTCTAGACTTGATCTCCACATCAACAGGGTTATCTTTCAAAAGCAAATCTGGCTTTGGTTACAATGTATAGAACTCGTTTTCTCAGTAGTTAATTATAGTAAAAAATAACTGTACAGACAGTTGTTACTTCTGACACCATGAATGTTATTGCTTGTAAATTGTGATTATTACTTGTAACTCTAAAGTCTAAATATTGGGATGATTCACCAATGATTACATTCGGTCTCACACTTCTGCTGTTATTATCCAATGATTACATTTGGTCTCACACTTCTGCTGTTATTATCCAATGATTACATTCGGTCTCACACTTCTGCTGTTATTATCCAATGATTACATTCGGTCTCACACTTCTGCTGTTATTATCCAATGATTACATTTGGTCTCACACTTCTGCTGTTATTATCCAATGATTACATTTGGTCTCACACTTCTGCTGTTATTATCCAATCATTTGTTTCGTTTTCTTGTTGCTTTTTCACGTTCTGTATTTTGTCAAGTCTCGAACCCTACAATGTTCTCCTCCAAATGACTCTGACTTTTTTTTTTGTATTGGAGATTTTCTTGCGTGATGTCAACTCCATAAATAGCCAACGTTTTGGTGTCTCTGGTATACAGAACACGGAAGTACTGATAAGCAAACTATTGTAATCAATACTATCATCAATTTTATGCACTTTTCTGCACTGTAGTCAAAGTGTACACTTTTTCTTCAGGAAACACCAAGTAATTATAATTCTTTTGAGTCGGCGACATTGATCTTTCCCTGACATTTTGTCCATTTATTTCAAGATGTCTCCTAATCTTCCTCCTTCATTTCTAAACGTTGTTTTTTAAGGTCCTATTATATCACTACCACATGTTTTCATATCTTTTTAAACATGTTAACAGGGTCTTAAAAATGAATGTGTAAGAATACAGGGAGATGACTGTGATTAACTTTCAGTTGTTCTAAATCTGCGATAAAAGAAACTAAATAGAAGGAAAGAACTGTGCTTATATATACAAAAGTCATATGTTGTAAAACAAGAATCTGAGGATATTCTGAAACAATCCCACAACATTAGTGTGTAGGTAAACCTAACATTTGTAACTGTAATTAAAAAAAAAGGGATATAGTTGTACCAATAATATGGCGCCACCCTAGCGCGACTGTTACATACAATAACGTCCCTATTAAAACAAAACGTTTCATCAGTGATGCTTGTTGGTGTGACAATGTCATTTTCATCAAGACTCAGAAGTGACTTTTGGTCTGAATAGTCCATGAGCTGACAATGACTTCAATGAATCATTCAAAGTGCTGCATGGTTTTGTTTGGGTTAGTCTGTTACCACGGGACATTCTGGTGAAATAGAAATAGCTTTAGGTTTAGTTTTGTTTGGGTCAGACTGTTACCACGGGACATTCTGGTGAAATAGAAATAGCTTTAGGTTTAGTTTTGTTTGGGTCAGACTGTTACCACGGGACATTCTGGTGAAATAGAAATAGCTTTAGGTTTAGTTTTGTTTGGGTCAGACTGTTACCACGGGACATTCTGGTGAAATAGAAATAGCTTTAGGTTTAGTTTTATTTGGGTCAGACTGTTACCACGGGACATTCTGGTGAAATAGAAATAGCTTTAGGTTTAGTTTTGTTTGGGTCAGACTGTTACCACGGGACATTCTGGTGAAATAGAAATAGCTTTAGGTTTAGTTTTATTTGGGTTAGTCTGTTACCACGGGACATTCTGGTGAAATAGAAATAGCTTTAGGTTTAGTTTTGTTTGGGTCAGGCTGTTACCACGGGACATTCTGGTGAAATAGAAATAGCTTTAGGTTTAGTTTTGTTTGGGTCAGACTGTTACCACGGGACATTCTGGTGAAATAGAAATAGCTTTAGGTTTAGTTTTGTTTTAATCTTTAGTTTTTCACGTTTGTCTCTCTGTCTCTTTTTCTCTCTATCACTCTCACATTCTCGCCACTCTCCCTCTCTATCCCATTCTCTTCCTGCTTCCCTCTCTCTCTTTCTTATCTTTTCATCTAAATATTCTCATCTCACTACCCTCTTTTTTTTTCTTATCTTATATAATACAGACGTTACTTCAAAAAAGAAGATGATTACGTCCTACGCGTCATGCATTTAGTCATGCATATTAACCAATGACTTAAATTCTGCCAAGTCACTGGTTTTCCTGGCTAGCTCAGGCAACCCATTCCATGCTCTAATAGCACTAGGGAAGAAGGAGTATTTGTACAAATTTGTCCTAGCATATGGGACGAGGAATGTGCCTTTATCTTTGTGTCTTTCAGAGTATTTTATTAAATTTTGTTTTTGTATTTGAAGATTATGGTTCAGTGTTTTATGTATGATTGTTACTTTACTTTTGAGCCTTCTGTCCTGAAGGCTTTCTAAATTTAGTGATTTTACTAAAGGTGTTACTCTAGTCAAATGTGAATATTCGTTTGTTATGAATCTCACTGCTCTATTTTGTGTCTGTTCCAGTTTCTTAATGTTTTCTTGAGTTGAGGGGTCCCAAACGGAGGATGCATATTCTATTATTGGCCTAACCAAGGTTAAGTAACATTTTAGTTTTATGTTCTTATTTGATTTATAGAAATTTCTTTTAATAAATCCTAATGCTTTGTTTGATTTTTTTGTAGTTTCATCAATATGTGGATTCCATGATAGTTTTTCATTTATTATAACACCTAGGTATTTTGCGTTTTTAGTCTATCACTTTCTCTCTCTGTATCTTCCCCTCCCCTCTCTCTCCCTGTCCCAATGTTTCTCTCCATGTTTGTCATTCTCTCCTAGTTACATTCTCTCTCTTCCACCATCTCTCTCTTTGTACCTCTCCATCCCTCACTCTCTCTCTCTTTTCAATCTCTCCCCCTCTCTCCCCCTTCTTCCTCCCCCTCTATCTCTTTTCTCTTATTTTAGAGAACATTCTCTCTTTTTCTGTTTTTGCTCTCTCTCTCGCTCTCTCACTTTTTGTCTCCCTCTCTGTTTCCCAATCTATCACATTTTCTTTTTTCTATTTATCTCCAGCCGTCTCTCGCTCTCTCTCTCTATCTCACCCTCTCTCATCGCCCCCACTGTCTTGTGTGCAATTGATGAATATTTATATCTCCACACCAATAGTACTGGTCAAGCCACACAAGTACAAGCCACTCCTAGAGAAACACAAAACTGTCCTGTATCACAAAGCTACAACTCTATTCTTAAATTCTCTTTCTTGGTTCATTTCCGTGAATAGCTAATTGAATATTCACCGGCTAATTCAATTAGAATTTCTTCCGTTATTTGTGAATCACGTGATTTTCTAACATTTCTATGCATGAAATAGACTTGGATGAAACTCATAGACCCATGCTCATGCAGTGATGTAAGTATTGCTCTGTTACTGACAGGATGTAAAAAAGAAAAGAAAAACATAACTAATAACTTACAGTTAGTGGCGGGGCAAGACCTAAACGTTGTGGGCTATGTATATTCTGCGAAGCTCTCTTGTGACGCTAAACGATGGATAGTATAAAACAATAAACACTTGCAACTGTGACGTACAGTGTACTGCTAAATAAACAGAAATGTATTGCTTTTAGACAGCTTCAGCCGCCGACTGTCTTGACCCATTATATTTCTTAGATATTTTTTTATTACTTTTAATTTTGAAAATCTATCATCTAAGTCTCCACTTACAGACATTGTTGACATATTTTGAATTACAGAGTACAACTAAACACTAGGTACAAGTCTATTTTCTGTAATGTATAAAAGTAGGTGATTAAGATGAAGTTTATTAACTAGGAATCTTTTTTTTTTTTTGTCATTCTTAAAATATTTCTGTAAGGCTTCATGTCTCTGCTTTACTATTTGACCAAAATAATAAACATTAATTTTTGATATTAATTTATGACGTGTGTATTTCTTTTATGTCACGGCTCCTGCGAGAAACGTAGTGGAGAGGCTAAGTACGCTTGCTGTAGCCTTGGCTACCTATGAAGGGGGATCGAGATAAGACACCCTACTCGAGCAGAGTTGTTTTTACTGAGCGCCTATAGGCCCGTCGAACCGCGAGGCCGCGAACGGTCACCCACTCGCCTACACCTTGCGCCGCCTCTGCCTCTGTTTAGAAAAAAAAATAGAATTTCATTTACAAGTTATATTGACTTAAAATTTTATGTCTATTTGAATCTTAATATAATTTGATTTTTATCTCTTATTTCCCCTTGCTGGCTCCATATCTCAGCCCATTACAACTGAAAATTATTAGAATATAGAAAATTATTTTTCCCTGGACATTGAAAAGGGTAAATAAATCTTACTGTATTGAGAGATATGGGTGTAAATTTGCAATTCTTTACCTTATTAAAGCTTTCTATTTTTTTAAAGTATTTTTTTTTCTTTGTTTCTCTGTATCCAATCTCTCTTATCTTTACCTCTCTATCCAATCTCTCTTATCTTTTTCTCTCTATCCAATCTCTCTTATCTTTTTCTCTCTATCCAATCTCTCTTATCTTTTTCTCTCTATCCTATCTCTCTTATCTTTTCCTCTCTATCCAATCTCTCTTATCTTTTCCCCTCTATCCAATCTCTCTTATATTTTACTCTCTATCCAATCTCTCTTATCTTTACCTCTCTATCCAATCTCTTATCTTTACCTCTCTATCCAATCTCTCTTATCTTTTACCCTCTATCCAATCTCTCTTATCTTTTCCTCTCTATCCAATCTCTCTTATCTTTTCCCCTCTATCCAATCTCTCTTATCTTTTCCTCTCTATCCAATCTCTCTTATCTTTTCCTCTCTATCCAATCTCTCTTATCTTTTCCCTTCTATCCAATCTCTCTTATCTTTTCCTCTCTATCCAATCTCTCTTATCTTTTCCCCTCTATCCAATCTCTCTTATCTTTTCCTCTCTATCCAATCTCTCTTATCTTTTCCCCTCTATCCAATCTCTCTTATCTTTACCTCTCTATCCAATCTCTTATCTTTACCTCTCTATCCACTCTCTCTTATCTTTTCCCCTCTATCCAATCTCTCTTATCTTTTCCCCTCTATACAATCTCTCTTATCTTTACCTCTCTATCCAATCTCTCTTATCTTTTCCCCTCTATCCAATCTCTCTTATCTTTACCTCTCTATCCAATCTCTCTTATCTTTACCTCTCTATCCAATCTCTTATCTTTACCCCTCTATCCAATCTCTCTTATCTTTTCCCCTCTATCCAATCTCTCTTATCTTTTCCCCTCTATACAATCTCTCTTATCTTTACCTCTCTATCCAATCTCTCTTATCTTTTCCCCTCTATCCAATCTCTCTTATCTTTACCTCTCTATCCAATCTCTCTTATCTTTTCCTCTCTATCTAATCTTTCTTATCTTTTCCCCTCTATCCAATCTCTCTTATCTTTTCCCCTCTATCCAATCTTTCTTATCTTTTCCCCTCTATCCAATCTCTCTTATCTTTTCCCCTCTAACCAATCTCTCTTATCTTTTCCTCTCTATCCAAACTCTCTTATCTTTTCCCCTCTATCCAATTTCTCTTATCTTTTCCCCTCTATCCAATCTCTCTTATCTTTTCCCTTCTATTCAATCTCTCTTATCTTTTCCTCTCTATCCAATCTCTCTTATCTTTACCTCTCTAACCAATCTCTCTTATCTTTTCCCCTCTATCGAATCGCTCCATGAGTTCCCTTGGGTTATGTTATGCCCTCTCGTCTGCACTTATGAAGCCCAAAAGACAACACTGGACAACAGTGGACAACACTGGACACTACTCTTTATCTCTCTCTTCTCTTTCGCTTCTGTTTTGAATGGAAACATTCTGAAAGATGTTCATTAAGCCTTTTGTTAAAGGTCAAACTCTGTAGACCTTATTATCTGTACTCTGACCCAACGGTGTTTTCAAATCCTCCGAGATGCCGCATGCACTCTCTACGTCAAACAAGTTCCCGTGTGTTATGGTTAGGCTCCGCGTGGCTACGCATTTTTCAAACGCCCTCTCTTCTGCACTTAAGATGCCCAAAAGATGATACTGGACAACACTGGACGACACTGGACACACAACGAAATCTGATAAGCAAGAGATTTAAGGGGAGACTAGAAGGAATTAACATGTCTCTAAATAACAGTATTCCTGGCAGTAACAGATACTAACGATTATCTTATTATCCCAAAAGAAGTCTAGTACTTCAACAATTGTGTGTCTGACAGAATATTTTTAGCGGCACGAGATAAGAAAAAATGTTTTGTGTGGTCTTTCTGTCCGCCCGTCCGTCCGTTCACTAACCTCGGTATTCATTTGGCAGTAGTTCATGTTATTTTAACGCTGACCCATAGACGGATACACATTCTCTTTGTAATCTTGTTAGGTCTAGCAGAGGCGTAGTGAGGGGGGAAGGGCCCCGAGCACCACCCCCAGGTGTCACCACCCGCAGAGAGAGGGACCAAACAATAAAAATTATTGTGGATATTTTTAGGTAATACATCCTAAGGTTATTTGGATTATATTATTATGAAATACTTTTTATTTATAAGTTTATATTTCTATGTGATGTTCATGGAAAATTTGGGAGGGGGCAGGGCGCCAATAACTTTTCTTGCTCCAGGAGCAAGTTTTGCTCACTAGGCCTCTGATTGTGTGGGGGTGTGTTTCAACAAACTAATTAACCAATGTAGGGCACCACACAATAAACTAATTAACCAATGTAGGGCGCCACACAATAAACTAATTAACCAATGTAGGGCACCACACAATAAACTAATTAACCAATGTAGGGCGCCACACAATAAACTAATTAACCAATGTAGGGCACCACACAATAAACTAATTAACCAATGTAGGGCGCCACACAATAAACTAATTAACCAATGTAGGGCGCCACACAATAAACTAATTAACCAATGTAGGGCGCCACACAATAAACTAATTAACCAATGTAGGGCACCACACAATAAACTAATTAACCAATGTAGGGCACCACACAATAAACTAATTAACCAATGTAGGGCGCCACACAATAAACTAATTAACCAATGTAGGGCACCACACAATAAACTAATTAACCAATGTAGGGCGCCACACAATAAACTAATTAACCAATGTAGGGCACCACACAATAAACTAATTAACCAATGTAGGGCACCACACAATAAACTAATTAACCAATGTAGGGCGCCACACAATAAACTAATTAACCAATGTAGGGCGCCACACAATAAACTAATTAACCAATGTAGGGCGCCACACAATAAACTAATTAACCAATGTAGGGCGCCACACAATAAACTTGTAATGCGTTCACACTTATATTTTCGATACATTGACTTTGGTATGTTTATTCAGAGATGGACAGAATTAAAATAAACTTTTATGAACATATGAATGAGAGTGTGAAAAGATACACGCGATATTGAAGACTCCGTTAGAGCCGTACTCCTGGTAGGCTCATTCATGAATCACTTTATTTCATCCCGGAGCCAAAGTTCACAGCTGCTGGCGTCATTTGACCCCACTGGCCTTGTCTAAAGACCACATGCATAATACAACAATGGAAAACAACATAGCAACACGACAAATCATTCCTGTGTACTTTTCAAGCACTACAAACACGCGAGGCACTAGGGAATTCTGGGACACAATGAGTAATGAAGTTATGTTTCGTTTCTGTTTCTTTATCAAAGGGAGGTAAGCAGTCTTGAATAATGGGCTTCTTTTTTAGTTCCACATTATTTCCCTTATAGTTAAACCAAAGTATATATCAATGATTCCCCCCCCCCCCTTGTACTGACTATACTACAATAGTAGGCTACGAAACAGGTCCTTTTGGGGAGGAGTAGTCTTATGTAAAATTACCAAAAAAAAAAACCATTTAAAAAAGATTTTCACGAGGATTGATTTCTTTAACGCAATAAACGTTTTATTTTCATACAACACCTTTATTCAAGTCATGGATCTCGAAAACGGCTCTAACGATTTTCCTAGAAATGTAGCCTAACAGTTGATGTGTATCGCTGAGAAAAGAATTGCTTTCTCGTTGGTCACACGAAGTAAACTCTAGTTTGGCCGTTATAGTTTTTCAAAGTATAAAAAGAAATAAATTTAAAATTTAATGAGGGAACTAGAAAATATTTCTGATAGTAGGCCTACATATATATGTCTTCGGGTATTTCTACATTCTTTCATAAATTAATGTTACAAAACATTTTGCGCATTAACTTCTAAGGGATCTAAAGGCTTATCATTCTCATCTCTCTCTGTCTCTCTCTCTTTCTCTCACTCTCTCTCATCTGTCCCCTGACGTTTGTCGTAGGGGTGCTGTGACAGTAACCAAAGCCCTCCACTTTTCCCGGTCAGCAGCGTAGAGAGAGGCTGGTCCATTCTTGTGTGTTATCCAGCTAGCCTATCATTAGAATATTATTAAGTCTAGTAGATTTTTACATTCACTTAACCAAGATTTCTTCTCAGATAAAGAGGGGGGCAGGGCGAATGGGGGATATTTTTTAAAATAAAATCTAACATTCATAAGTTATAAAGAGTGAAGTAATCACTCTATAAGCTGTACTCCTCATTCACGTGCCAACTTAAAGACAAGTCTCAGTAAAAGTTGGATAAAAAGTTATTGTTTTTTTATATATTTTTTTTTCTTGTTTGATTTAAAAATCGGATATTTTGGGGTGGGGGTTATGATAAGTGATATAGCTACCCACACAGCACCCTGGTCAATATTTGTCCACACAGGAATCCCCCCCCCCCCCAAAGATCACTAGCTCTGGAATGAGGCTAAACTATACTTGTTTTGTGAGCTTAAAGTGTGTGTTTTGTGAACGTGGGGGTGGGGGGGGGGAGAGGCATTAACTAATGTAGGTTACTATACAACAAACTTGTAATGTGTTGACAATTATATTTTCGATACATTGACTCGGTGATTGACTTGGTGATTGACTTGGTGATTGACTTGGTATCTTTATTCAGAGATGGAGTCAAAATGTTTGAAATTAATAATTACAACGTTTTATTAAAGACATTATAAGGCAATTAAAGACAAGCCATCTCATTAGAAGGCAATTAAAAACAAGCCATCTCATTAGAAGGCAATTAAAGACAAACCATCTCATTAGAAGGCAATTAAAGACAAGCAATCTCATTAGAAGGCAATTAAAGACAAGCAATCTCATTAGAAGGCAATTAAAGACAAGCCATCTCATTATAAGGCAATTAAAGACAAGCCATCTCATTATAAGGCAATTAAAGACAAGCCATCTCATTAGAAGGCAATTAAAGACAAGCCATCTCATTAGAAGGCAATTAAAGACAAACCATCTCATTAGAAGGCAATTAAAGACAAGCAATCTCATTAGAAGGCAATTAAAGACAAGCCATCTCATTATAAGGTAATTAAAGACAAGCCATCTCATTATAAGGCAATTAAAGACAAGCCATCTCATTAGAAGGCAATTAAAGACAGGCCATCTCATTAGAAGGCAAAGTCCCGTAGAAATGGGGGACACAATGAGACATTGACAATTACAATCAAATAGAAACAAGGAAAATGTCGTTTTATGTTCAAACAATGAACTAAGATTAAAATGCATGGTGTGTACATGCTAATTGAAACAAAACTAAGCTCCTTCCGGACATCTGGACATCGAATCTCACTCCAAGGCCAGCGCAAACGTAGGCCATATGCCTGGCCCATTACTCAACATCAGTACCACACTGACCTGGGCATGGCTCTCTCTGGATCAATACTAGCTAAATGCCGACTTAAAACTAGGCGCACCTTCCCGTTTTTGACTTGCAACACTATACTACTGGTTAACAACTAAACCGCTCTAGGCGTATTCTATCTTAACTTGTAAAACTTAAAACAGCTTGAACAACTTCATTGTGTGCAAAGCTAAATATAACTTTTATTACACTATAGACACATTTAACTTATATTTTATAACTAATCTAACTCACTGTAAAAACACGTCTTTTCACTGGCATTGTGAAGTCGCCTTGAGTATCCAAGCCTGACTATTCGTTTATAGAAGGCCTGAACACTTACCTGCTACGTCACAGCCTGGTAGTTTGCCCAATAGCTCACTGCCACGTCGTATGTGACGTAGCAACAAGCTATTGGTCTCCACTGCCCACAGGTTGCGAAGTTGTACGTCAGTATTCAGGCTTTCAATGACAATTGGTCTCGACCAAAGACAGCAGTACCGCTTATATTGCATCATTCACACTGCATGACCATCAACCAATCGCTAACCTCTTCTCACCGTCACCATAGTCACACACACACACACACACATACAGTCCATAACATCACTCCCCCCCCCCCCCCCCAAGCGTCTTGAACTCGATTAGGTGTATCATGGGATGTCGCTCTAGTCCTAGTACATGCAGAAACCGTCAACTCATAACAGACGGGAAACCGTTTCAAACCAGACGTCTAACTTACCGTCTAAGTCATATACTTAGAAATGACAACAACAAATGCACTGGGAAGACGTGTGCAAAAATTGTGGGGCAATGAAAAAAAAAATCACTACGTGAGAAGCAGACGACAGTGAAGAAAGTTTACTGCTATTTAAACTGTAACCACATGTTGGATCTTTATGAAGTTCATGTATGTATATGTATGTGTATGTATGTGTATGTATATGTATGTGTATGTATATGTATGTATATATATGTACCTGTATGTATATGTATGTATATTTTAGTGTTATATGCTAGATGGGAAATATGTTGAACTAAGGGAACTAATCACTAAATCTCTGATACTGATAGATACTTAGAACAGAAGTCAAATCTATTAAATCAAATGTTTAAGATGTGACGATCAGTGGCGTGACTAGGGTGGGTGTCACCCGGTGCGGTCATCTCATGATGTCATTCCCCCCCCCCCCACGGCCTACAATAACTTTCTCGTTGGAATGTACTTTTTGATGAACACAGTGCTAATTACCCACATTCATTGGTTACACTGACGACTGTATGGATCTGTGACTGTCATGTATTTGTTAACCTGTCTTTGTTAGCGGAAGTTTATGATGTATGGATCTGTGACTGTCTTCTATTTGTTAACCTGTCTTTGTTAGCGGAAGTTTATGATGTATGGATCTGTGACTGTCTTGTATGTGTTAACCTGTCTTTGTTAGTGGAAGTTTATGAGTTTGTGTGCGTGTGTTTACCTTTTTTTCTTGTTTTTTAGTATTTTTTTTAAATTAATTCCAGTCATGTTCTAATAATAACAGATAGAAGGAAAAGAAGAAAAAAACAACACTTTATCTTTAGCTGGGCAGTTTGAGCAACAAAGTTCAATTCAGTACACACTACAAGCCGTATGAAAAACATTCTAGTATTACCATGAAAGACAATGTATAATATTTGCTTAACTTGGCACGGAGCCTAAAAAGAATGATCAAACTATACAGCAGCGAAACAAATTTTATGGAGATTTTTATTTTGGATTTTATTCGACCTCAATATCCGGCTTGACTCAATTTATTTTTTTTATTTTCTGAACTCTGCTACAACATTTTTTTTTTCATAATGGAGTCATTGTTAGGAGTAGTTGACGCTTTAGTGCTTTAATTATCAGCTTCATTGAACCAGCTTAAATATACAGTTTAAATTAATAGCTCAGTAGCTCAGACGTGGTTTGATGTAGAAGCTGGTCCTACGTTTGACTTGGTCTGATGTAGAATCTGGTCCTAGGTTTGACTTGGTCTGATGTAGAATGTTGTCCTAGGTTTGACTTGGTCTGATGTAGAATCTGGTCCTAGGTTTGACTTGGTCTGATGTAGGATCTGGTCCTAGGTTTGACTTGGTCTGATGTAGAATGTTGTCCTAGGTTTGACTTGGTCTGATGTAGAATCTGGTCCTAGGTTTGACTTGGTCTGATGTAGAATCTGGTCCTAGGTTTGACTTGGTCTGATGTAGAATGTTGTTTTAGGTTTGACTTGGTCTGATGTAGAATGTTGTCCTAGGTTTGACTTGGTCTGATGTAGAATCTGGTCCTAGGTTTGACTTGGTCTGATGTAGAATGTTGTCCTAGGTTTGACTTGGTCTGATGTAGAATACTGTCCTAGGTTTGACTTGGTCTGATGTAGAATACTGTCCTAGGTTTGACTTGGTCTGATGTAGAATACTGTCCTAGGTTTGACTTGGTCTGATGTAGAATGTTGTCCTAGGTTTGACTCGGTCTGATGTAGAATGTTGTCTTAGGTTTGACTTGGTCTGATGTAGGATGTTGTCTTAGGTTTGACTTGGTCTGATGTAGAATGTTGTCTTAGGTTTGACTTGGTCTGATGTAGAATACTGTCCTAGGTTTGACTTGGTCTGATGTAGAATGTTGTCTTAGGTTTGACTTGGTCTGATGTAGAATGTTGTCTTAGGTTTGACTTGGACTGATGTAGAATGTTGTCTTAGGTTTGACTTGGACTAATGTAGAATGTTGTCTTAGGTTTGACTTGGTCTAATGTTGGATCTGGTACTAGAGTCTTTCATAAACATGTTCAGAGTTCCCAAACGATCAGCGGTGCAACACGTTGATAGCCTTTAAAAAAAACCCACTGACTCTAACTGTGTTGAGTGTTGCCATTGAAGATTCGGCTGCCATATCACTTACTCATTTAAAAAAAGGGTGTTTAAGTGTGTATGTGTGTGCCTATGTGTGCGCCGAAGTTATTGCGCTGTTAAAGTAATAAAGCCTGGACCTCGGGACGACGAACCTGCGGTGTGAAATAAATTTTATGAACGTCAATGATTGGAGGGTGGGGAAGGGGGTGAGTGGCGTTTTAGGGGGAGGGGGGATTTACATCTTCAGACATTGCGCCAATAGCCAATCTGTTGTTTGGTTTCAATCTTTCTACACAATTAGGTAGAGAGCGAGCTAAACACTTGGAAGCATATTGCCCTTTGTACTTGAATGTCTATCAGGACTGTCTGTTGCTTTACCATTGAAGGTAACCAGCCTATTTGTTTTCTTTTTTTTTATAAATAATATACAGACTCTACAAATTATGAGATGAATTCCTTAAGAAATGACTAAACATATATACTTATTTATTTATATGTTTTGAGTTAAATTGAAAAGCTAGTTTTACAAAATAATCTGGACAGAAACAGCTAAAGCAACGCAAGGCAAACTTTTTGTTTGTTTTCACATTTGTTTTCACATTCATAAAGTGAATTGCTGTCAAGTGCCCGCATAATGAGATTTATATATAGGTCAGGTTTACAAATCTAAATACAACACAATGCTCAATTACCCAGATTTGGTATCTAAAAAAGGGAGATATAATTTCTTTACCATTATTCTCTTTTTGTTAATGATGTCCTGGTACACCAGAACTAAACCTATGGTCGACAGTTGTCCTTACTGTTAGATCTAGATTTGAAATATGATAGCTAAATGCTGACTGTATACTATCACGCTCACTTCAAGGATCAAATGTAAACTTTTTTTTTAGGCTATTCGTTGTTAATAATGTACATCTCTACACCTCGGTTTATTAGAGGCTTCATGTTCCTATGTTAGCCCGTATATTGGGAATGTATTTAAAAACAAAAATTAAATTCTCTTTGAAAAAAAAAAAAAAAAACAGATTTATCCAATTGATCTAGCGGTCGTGATTAATAACATGTGGTCCGAAGGGTGGATTTAAGTCTTATAAGAAAAAAGGGGGTGGGTGAGGCCGATGCACAAGTGTGAGGTACAATCAAGGTCGATGTAACATAATTATGTCTGTATTTAACATGATCGTCCTACGATTATATACTTGTTAATCAGGGCGTCTTGTAGTGTTGTGTTTTGACCAGCTGAAGAGCTAAACATTACGAGGGCTCAAAGATCTGGACAAATTTGATCATCAAATCGCGTATGATGGAGACATATTGAAATGTTTTTTTTCCAAAAGAATGTAATGAGTCGATCTAGTTGCAGGTCCTAGTTAGAACATAAAGGCGTCGGCTTTTTAATTAATTATTTTTTTTATTCATTGCGAATAGAGCTTCATGTGTGCTATTATTTTCCAAAAAAAAGTAGGAAATGATATCGTTATTTAATTATTGTCTACTTCGCCTAAGCATTTTACATGAAGTGTAGGCATTCTACAGAATGACTAGATCTCTTTCAGGCAATGTAGAAAATATTATATCTAGAAATATATTTAAATATAAAATATAATACATTTATTTTTTAAAAGAATTATAATATGAACATCAGGGAATCTGAAGATGAAAGCACATTGTAGGCCTTGGTCTTTACAAAAAGTTTCTGTAGAGAAAATAGTTTTTTAAATCAACGATTCCTATTTTAAAATAGTTTTACACATAAGTAAAAATCATCTTACTAGTCTACGATGAGTGGATTTTTAGTCAGCTGGTCCAATTGTTTACCTTAGCAGTGACAGAAGTTTGAAATAATTCATAGCAGTAGGTTGCTCTCATTCTTTTCTAAACATAAGTTTCATCTAAAAGCTAAATAATAAAATAAAATATTACAGAAGAAAAAAAGTATAATAAGATAATAATGTTTTAATCATTTGTATCGTACAAAAATGTGACAAAAGAAAATGTCCATAATGCCTAAAAAAATAAGTAAGTATCTTCTTCCAGACATGGGCGTAGCGAAGGTTTTGAGAGTTTCCCCCCCCCCATATATATATAAATGTATATGTGTGTGTGTGTGTGTTTGTATATGTGTGGACGTAATTAACCTCTATTACTTCCAACCCTTCTTTTGGAAGAGTATTGTACCCTAGAATAGTCTCTTCCTAGAGTTATTGGAATTTGTTGACTGTAGTTTGCTTTAGATGACCAAAAAGTTGCACATCCAGGGGAAGACAACAAGCAAAATATTAAAATACATAACAAAATAAACAAAGCTTATCGAAGGGAATACTCCACACACATATCTCTCTCTATAATGTAGAAGCTATTTCCCATTTCCAATATCAAACAAAACAATTAACTACCAATAATTAATTGAATAATTGTTTCATTATATAATGGATTAATATTTTGTTAGGTACGATAGATATATGTTAAAGTTTCAGCTTGTTCCGATATTGGGTGTGAGAGAAATAATTCATCTAAGGAGACATACTCTACATATTTAGCCATATGTGTTACTGAAGGATTCATTTCCATTATTGGTATCAAACAAATAATTAATTACCAGTAATTAATTGATTAATTGGTTCCTTTTTTTTTAATTCATGTATGCTCTTCGCCAATAAATAATTGTACAAAGTTTCAACTTGATCCAAGAACGGAAGTTGGAGAAATAACATGTACACACTTATGACCAGACAAACAGAATGAGTTGGTGTAAGCTTTGTAAAAAGAAGGACAAAGCCGTACAAAGGAGCTACAATACACACAAAAATTATTTAAAATAAAAAACAAAACTTAAAAGAACTAGGCTTGCTGTGTATTTGGTGTCAGCAAATAATAAGCTGTAAGAGACAGGTCTAGTAAGTCTAGAAAGTGTTTCTCAGACGAAGCGAAGTTTGATATTAGTTCAATGTTTAGGCAATCAAAGATGAAGAGGGAAACTCCATGTCTGACATTATCTTTCAATATTAGTACTTACAACGCCTCTTTCTGGAGAATCTATTAGTTTTCTTTATCAGGACCTAAATGTCAGCCTGACATTAAGAATTTTAAAAATATATAAATATTTTCCTTGTAGCTTTGTTCATTCTTAAGGTTGTTGCTTATCTTTGTTATGACGATATAATTTGTTGTGTTTGGTTAGAGGCTCTATCAGCATTTTCTTTTTACCTCAATAGCCACTGGCTGTAAGAGCTTCTTGTGTTATGTATAAAAATATTTACACATGCAATGGATACATTTATTAACTTGTGTTTTTCACAACAGTCACTACGTCAGTTCCAGCAGGTCAAAGATCATGACATCGACACGTATTTACCTTGATCACAAATCCTTCTTTTGACTTTTCGTACATCACAATATGAAACGTCATCTATATCAACAATTTACCTAGCTTAGTAAATCTGTGGCACTGTAAACACACTGGGACAGTCAAGACAAAATTGATCAGAATACTGGCCAATAGAAACTTTATTCGAGATTAATGATAAAATGAAATGAAATGAACAACTCACCATCTTAAGTAGTTCTAGTCTTATTTCGGAAGGCCTCTCGCAGAGGCGTAGTGAGCAAAACATGCGACCGGGGCAAGAAACTTTATTGGCGACTCCCCCCCCCCAATTTTCCGTGAACATCACATTTATAGGCTTAAAAAAAGTATTTAATAATAATAGAATACTAATAACCTTAGAATTCATTATCTAACTAAAATATGTACAATAATATTTTTTGGTGCCTCTCTGCTTGTGACGCCCCCGTGACGGAGTCGCCCGGGGCATCGTGCTTCCCTTACCGCTTTCTCGCTACGCCTCTGGTCTAGCGCTTTGTATGGAATGCTGAAAGTTGCATTTTGCTGGTAACATATATACATGTAAAGAAAAACTGAAATACAATTTAGTACCCCCCCCCTCTTCCCACTGAAAAAATCCTGGCTACGCCCATGCAAAAAGATTTTTAAAAAACTCACATTAATTCTAAAAGTAGGGCTAACTCTTCTTGATTGTAATTCATCTTTATACATCACAGCTCTATCGTGGGCGTCTCTAGAAGAATGAATCGAGTCCGTTTCGCTGTCTCCAATTTCTTTTTCTTTTTCTGTACGCCTTCATGACTGGATGTTCACTCTCATTGCTCTGACCTTGTTTGTACTGGCGTGCCTTGCCCACCAGATCAAGAGGTCGCGAGTGAATGTATACAAAGTCTAATCACTCTCGGCTTCATGTTGTCTGCTACTACAAGTGGTCTAAGTGTGCAGTGGTATGCCAATGGCTACACACGTTTCGACAACATCACCATCGTCTGCGCCTCGGTCAACTGCATCGCCTGCTTGATGTGCATGTTGTATCTCTTGTGTCTACGCCGTAGCCAGGACCATAAGCTCAAGGGGAAGAGAACTCACTACTTCCTGTTGAGGTTTTTTCTTCAAGCGCCCTACTTCTGCTTTGTTTACGTCTCTGTTAGCGGCGGTCCAGGGCATTACACGGTTATCTCCCTGGTCCTGTTTACAGCCTCGTATTTCACCCATCATGTTCACAACTACGTGAAGATCGAGTTGGACGGCCGTTACAGACATTGCTTTGTGTTCTCCGGCCTCCTCGCGTCCACTGTGCTCTCAGGCTGTGCTGTACGCTCATACAATGCAAGCTCTGTCAGCTTCATCGTCGCCATCTTTAACGTGGTCAGCTATTCGCTTGACTTTGTTTACATTCACTCTGTCAGACGAGGCTATGCTGTTCACACCGGTGTCACTCAAGAGGCTTGTGCACCTGGGCACTGGTCATCTTTGTTTACAATCGAGAACGTTCCATCTGTCTCGGCTTCCGGTCAGCATGGAAATACCTGGGCGATCAATGTTCAGTCTCCTGACACGACCAACCCTATCCGGACTCAAACACTTAGCTTCAATACCTATGTCAGGGCGTTACCACCCACAGCTCCGAACGTGAAACAAGATTCAACAGGTAGATATAATGATCTCTTTTCTGTCTCTTCTGGGCCGCAAGCTATTTCTCGAGAACCACCCGCCTACTCTGACGAAGTGAGAGTTTGGTTAACGTCATCACAGGTAAATGTTATTTATGCCAGTGATGTTGAGCCTCTCCTGGGAGAAGCTGTCAACACAGGAGGACATGAGGCTACTCCGAAAGAACACCTAGTTACCGGAACTCTCACATCTGAGATAAATGTCGGTCCTATGGTAACTCGTCTTTAGAAGTGTTGATGGTATTCAACCAAAATAAACAGCTTATATACATTTGATATATATTTTATTATTTATAGCTATTATTATTTTTTTAGATCTTGAAATTTATATATTGGATGCCTTGGTCTATAATAAGTCGGGTATATTAGAAACCTTTGTCCAGAATAAGTCATATGTATAAGAAATCTTAGAATACGTGAGGTATAGTAGAAACCGACGGATAACGAAGGTGTAATGTGACTAGCACAACGACCAAACGCACATTACAGTGGGGTGGACTCAGGTTCAACCATAAAACCCCGAAATTAAAAATCCCAGCCTTTTCCCATACCCCGTCAGTTCGGAAACCAAGTCATTTACCACTAAACCACCTCGCTCCTGTCACCTGTCTAGATAGGCTCTAATAAAAAGTCTAATTCTAAGGCTTGTCTGGCCAGCGGTTCATACGCATCTACCTGGAGACAGGTATTGATGAATTCCTGGATGTGTTTTTTTTTCGTGGTGGTGATGGTGGTTCTCCAGATGCTTCCTAAAGTAGTATTGACTTAACAATAACAATAGTGTACAAAGGCTAGTCGAGTTTAATTGTTATTGAGTTAGGCTGCTATGTACTTTTATGTACTTTTATGTACTTTTCGGTGACAAGTCACATTGAAGCACGCTGTTTAAAAGTAGAGTAAAGGAGTTTTCTTTTTTCTCTACCCCCAATGGAGAGGGTTGGACCACTTCGTGTAGCTCTGATGTAACTGAAGTTTAATGGATGTCCCTGTTTACCAAACAATGTAAACATATTTAAATATTTATATCAATTATTGTATATCTTATTTGAAATTTATAATATGTAATTTCTCTTTACTGAGACTAAGTAGTGGTTTGTATTAAAAGAAAGATGGTAAAGAATTAATAGCTCCTTTTTGATGTAAATTTTTTGGTATATGACATTGTGTTTTGAGTTGAAACTAAAATCAATAGTTTTCTATTAGCTAAGAGAGTATGAGAGAACTCACAGATTCCTTCATGTGTTTTTCACTTCAGAAATCTAGAGCATAAATACACTCAAAGACACTGAACTGTAGATCAAATGTTGTACACGTTTAGTACTTTGTGTCCGGCATATAAATGCATTTCTTTAGCCATAGGGCTGGACAGACAGACAGACAGAAGTTTAGAAAACTAGTGTTTAATGCAGTTTTTCATTGTCGACTTTAACTTTAAACGCAACTCACAGTACACGTGAATTATCGACTCAAACTTGATTAGGCTATTGGATTTCCTGGATGAATTTATCTATAGAAATTATAATATGACCTAACAATGTGAATTTAATTTTTAAACATAAAAAATATAGCTTGTATAAATAATGAAACATATAGCTTATATATACTATAGGCCAAACTCAATATTAAAGATGAATGTTAACTCAGTAAATACTCCTTTTTACACTACAGCGTGCTCGTGCAAGTTTGTCCCTGGAGAAAGAATTAAATGGAGAAATTTGAATTCCTTCTCTCAAGTTTCATTTTCTATTTCGCATTTTTCAACTCCATCTACGCTTTCCTTCGCGGACAGGACTGGATCTTCACACTCATGACTCTGACCTTGTTAATACCTTCATTCTTTGCATATCTGGTCATTGGCCACCGACAGGTGAACGACAACGCACGCCTGCTAAAATCCGCGGTCATCTTTGGCGGGTTCTGTCTGACTTATCTTACAAGCTTAGTCTGTATGGTTTGGTACTCCCCTGCCTTCGCCAAGTCCGACAAAACCACTTACAAGTGCTCCGCTGTGAACTGTGCCTCGTGTCTGCTGCTCATCTGGCATATGCACATCTTCCAACGTTTTAGTCCTGCCAATGACCACAATGTTAGTATTGGCGGGAAGGAGAAAATCCACTTGTTTTTCTTACATTTTCTCTTCTGCTTAGCATACTTCTGCTCCATTTACGTCTGCGTCAACCAACATGTCTGTGCATTCACGGTTATATCCCTTGTCATATTTACATCCTGGTTTTTTGTACATCATTTTCACAGCTTAATGGAGGAGATGGAGCCGGATGTAGATTATCTGAAGTATCGGGAAATCCCCAGTCTTACCCTCTTCTCGTCAATCGGGTATGCGGGGTTCGCTACACGGCATTACGACCAAGACTCGGTCAGTTTCATCCTCTCTGTCCTCAACCTCGTCTGCTATTTCCTTCACTTCCTGTACATCTACGTTGTCCGCTGGGATGGCTTGGACATTTGGGGAAACGTATGGGAGAGGTCAAGTCCTGGCGTCCATCCCATTGAGTCACAAGAGGTCATTGCTTCTGCGGCAACGGCAGACTCCAACACAAGTGTTCCAACAATGCCAGCTTCTTCTGTGAGCAGGACCACTATTAGGACGACCACTCTCCGATCGCCTGTCGAAGACCCATCTACCAGATCAAGCTTTTCCTCAGCTTCTGCTTCTGCCTACCATGTCAACACTAACATAACTCCTGAGTAGGAGATGGCCAGTATATACAACCAAGATTTAATATAGTCTTAATTATACTATTATTATTATTATTATTATTATTATATATATATATTAATATTTAGTTAAATAGCTTTTATAAATCTAGTAACTTACTTATTACGATAGAGCCTTGGTCTTTAATAACTGTAAAACCTTTTGTTTTTATAAAACTTTATATTCGATGAAGATATGACTCAAAGTTCTTAGATCTTTGTTTGATCACACTGACAACTTTATTCTTAAGCCTCACTGAAAACATACAATTTAATTGAAATTGACAATTTAACTATTGTATTTGTTTTGCCACAAAGCACTAAACTAAAAACATACAGCCTCACTGAAAACATACAGCCTCAATTTAAGTATACAGTCTCTCTCGAAATATACAGCATGACTCCAAATAAAGAGTCTCAATTCAAACGAAAAGTCTCACTGACAACATACAGCTACCTCCAAACATATATCATTATTACAAAAATACATCATAACTGCAAACATACAGCCTCACTGAAAAACATACAGACGCACTGCTAATATGAAGCCTCACAGGAAAACATACAGCTTAACAGGAAAACATACAGCTTCACTGCAAAATATACAGCTTACTGAGACATACAGCCTCACTCCGAACATGCAGATTCACCGCAAACATATATCATAATTGTAAACATAACGGCCTCACTGGAAAACATACAGCCTCACTTCTAACATACAATCTCACTGGAAAACATACAGCCTCACTGGAAAACATACAGCCTCACTGGAAAACATACAACCTCACTGGAAAACATACAACCGGTGAAGTTCTACTGTAATGGTCAACTAGGGTGAAGTTTTACTGTCATGGTCAACTAGCGGTGAAGTTCTACTGTCATGGTCAACTAGGGTGAAGTTTTACTGTCACGGTGAACTAGCGGAGAAGTTCTACTGTCATAGTCAACTAGTGGTGAAGTTCTAGTGTCATGGTAAACTAGCGGTGAAGTTCTACTGTCATGGTCAACTAGCGGTGAAGTTCTACTGTCATGGTCAAGTAGCGGTGAAGTTCTTCTGTCATGGTCAAAGCCTGGACATTTTTTAGTTTAGCAAGGTTAGAAGATCACACACACACACACGAAAAAAACATTTCTTCTCTAAATACAAATCGAGAACAATTTACCTAAATATAACATACCATATTCAAAACACAACAATTTTAAAATAGTCTCTTCTACCGTATTACATTGTAACTACATGTTTATCCTTTCAAAATAATTTAATGATCGCTTGTGTGATATTGTATTGAGATATACTCGCTTTCAAATATGTAAAAAAAAAATAATAATCTTACTTTTTCTCCTCTCATCAATAAAAGTAACAATTTTTTTTTTTTGTTTTGGACTTTGTGAAATAAGTGTCTCTGTAGGACTGCCAACTTTTGTTCATTTTGGAAAGAGAGCATCTTTCGTTGATCAATGCCTAACATCCCATTGGATTCGACATTACAATACTTAATCAAATTATATTCAATTATATTCTTATATTGTGATATTATGCATACATTCTTTTTGATCTACCATAGCAAAGATTGTCTTAAAGGGGATTTCCTCTTCTCTTTCTCTCCTCAGAGAAAATGATTCCTAATAATTAGATCCATGTACTTAACCTTTGCAGAGGGTGCGATGGCTGAGAGGCTAAGCCGGTGGCTAAGTGGTTCAGAGCTTGGCATCCGAATCCTGGGCCCTGGGTTCCAATCTAGGTGAAGACTGGGATTTTGAATTTCGGGATTTTAGGGCGCCACTTAGTCCACTCAACTCTAAGGAGTACCTGACTTTAGTGACTGAAAACATGTTCATTTTAACAGTGGGCAAAATAATTAGGTGACCAAAACATCATCTGCCCTAAAGCTCGCAAGGTCTGAAACTTGACTTTTGCTTAAATTTTCCATTGACTACGAAATATTTTTATTTTGTTGTACAAAGTATTTTTAAGTAAAATTATTTGAGAAAAAACTGTTAATTTAGTATTAACTTAAAAAACAACAACGCTGAGTATATGTGAAACAATTCCACTTTGAATATATGCGCAAATGGTTATTGACATTTATGTGCTCTTTTTTCAAAACGCTTATATGAACTCGCTCTCTACTTGTAGGTTTGTATTTTTGTGTCATCGATTGTTTGTCACCACTTCTACTCATCCAATCTTCACCAAATTTCACATAAAAGCTCGTGATCGATGACTACACATAAATCAATAAAATAAAAAAATAACATGCAGTTAGTTCATCAATTAAACGTAATTAATTAATTATGTTTTTACAATGAATATACAGAAAAAAAAAACCCACCTCAAAGCTTAGGGTAGATAAGCCTTTTGTAGAGATATGGTAAGTAGATAAGGGGAGATAAACTCCCATTCTATTGTTATACAAGAAATGAAACATAGCTATAGAGAACAATAAAATAATTGTACGTTCATTTTAGGATAATATCTAAGTCATGTTAATGCTAAGACGTCAGGATAAAATGGTAAAAGCAAAACATTTGATAGGTTCACAGCTTTGTGCACGAGCATGACCAAAGGTACTACAACTTTCAAGTTGGAACATTCTATGATGCAATACACGAATCAATCCAAAATTGAACCAGCTGGTTAATTAATCAATACCAATTAATTAGTTTTGTTTTCTAGAACAGAAAGGGAGCTAAACCCTATAATTTTCAGATAAACGGCGTAATTAGCGATTATTTCCACATAGATAAGCTTTAGTTTTAATAAGTATTGTTCTTTCAATTGCTTGTTTTTTCTTGTTTTTACAATGTGATAAGCAAAAGGAGAATAATGGTGCAGAATGTGTAGCGCCTCTGACGTTTGGAGTGTCGGGAATATGTCAATTGTGATGTATTTAGAGAGAGAATTGAACAGTTTTCTGTAAGTTAAAGAGGTAACTCACAGAATGGTCCACCGGCATATAATGTATTTTTTATTACTATCGGTAAAGACAGCATTAAAGCATTTAAGAATAATAGTTTAAACCTCTTGTCTTTTGTGTTAAATATTTTTTTAATTAGCTTTAGGGCTGGACAGACAAACAGACAGACATGAAAAGTTTACATGTGTTTACTTCTGTATTTCACTGCGAATTTTCACACTGAAAGTCAATCTTTCACGTTCTTTGCACTGTAAAAATAAAACAAGAGAGATAAAGAACAGAAAGGGATATGAAGAAATGTGTTATGGAACCTAGAGAAAAAACAAATTAACCTAATGAAAAGGGGAGGGTTGGGAGAGATTTGGATGTAAAAACTGTCACGTGACAACCATCATGAATTAAACATGAGATCGTAAATTGTATAGAAGATATAGAGCACCACGTGGTTAAATGTTGTTTGTTTACGATTGGTGAATGAGGTCCATTCAATACAAGTTCGTGCTAGAAGTTTTAAAAACAAAAGCTGACCAAATTCATCTAGCAGTGTGGAAAGTGCAACTACGGTTAATTCCAATTCTTCGCTTATCAATACTTCCGTATTCCATACACCGGAGACACCAGAAAGCTGGCTATTTATGGATTTGAAAATACCGAGTAGAAAATGATTGTCTAGTAAGCAATACTGTTCTAAATGTACAAGATATTCTTTTTAAAATGAAGCTAATTGCTTTGGGTATCTTAGGGTTCAGTCTGAATGTACACGTCATTACCGACTCAAACTTGAAGTATTGGGTTTCCGGGTTAAATGGATCTAGAGACTCTGTAGAAATTATACCATCTAGCATAGAGTTTACATGTCATCCAACTCATAGTAAATGTTGTAATTCACATTTTTATATCACAGCTTTCTCGTGCAAGACTGTCTGGACAAAAGTACAATGCAGAAATTTGAACTCGGTCTTAACATTTTCCTTCTCTTGGTTACGCCCATCATTCGTGGACAAAACTGGACCTTCCTCCTCAGTTCTCTGACCTTTTCGTTAGTTACACGTCTGATCGTGTACTTCCTCCAAACAGACGAGAGCGTACGCCAGCGTAAACCTGCCTGCGGGTTTTGTCTGACCTTTCTTGCAAACCTTGTCTGTCTAGTCTGGCACTTCCCAGCCTTCGCCAGGTCCGACAACTTCGTTTTCGTCTGCGCCTTCATGAACAGCAGTTCCTGCCTCCTGATCATATGCCATAAATATGTCTGCCAGCATTTTGACCATGCCAATGTACCTAGTGAGGGAAATGAGATGATCGACGTGTTCCTGAAGTGGTTCTTCTTCTTAGGCTACTTCTGCTCCATAAAAGTCTTCGCACGGGAACACGTCTGGACATTCATAATTCTCTCCCATGTTCTATTTATAATTTCATATAGGGAGTTACAGTGCAATGAGGAGATGGAGCTAGATACTACTAAAAATAAAAAATTGGTCTGTCGTGGCCTCTTAGCTTCCATTGGATTTGCAGGTTTCGCTACACGCTTTTACGAGAAAGACTCAGTCAGTTTCATCCTGGCTATACTCATTTTCGTCTGCTATTCACTTCATTTCCTGTACATCCATATTGTCCGCTACCTTGACATTGGGGAAACGGCTTGGACGCGGTGAAGTCGTGTTGTTCATCCAAGCAGCACAGCTTCTGGAGTAGCGTCATGGTCCAACGCTAGGGTTTCAACATTTTCAGCTCCGAGCGTGATTGGAATCCCAAATACCATTATCGGGGTGATAACTCCAACAGCTAGAAGCAGTGAACAAGATTCTCAAGCTATGTCTCGAGACCCACCTCCCTACTCTCAAGTCGTGGGTAGTGGTTATACGTCAAGGTAATTTGAAGGAAATAACTTTTATACTAGAGATCATGAGAGTTTCTATAGAGATGTCAACATTAACGTAACTCCTGAGTAGGAGATGGCCAGTGTATACAACCATTTAGATTTAATAGTGTTAATTATACTACTGATATATATTAATATTTAGTTAAATATATTTTAAAAATCTTATAACTTACGTATTATGATAGAAGCCTTAGTATTTAATAATTGTAATATATTTGTTATATTTTTTATGTTAGATGTGACTCAAGGTACTTAGTGTCTGTTTAATCACACTGACAACTCCATTCTTAAGCCTCATTGAAAACATACAGTTTAATTGGATTTCACAATATAACTATTTTATTTGTTTTGCCACAAAGCACAAAGCTTCACTCACAACAAACAGCCTCACAGCAAACATACAGCCTCACTCTAGACATACATCCTCTCTGCTAATATAAAGCATCACTGCAAACATACAGCCTCGCTTAAAACACACAGCCTCACTCGAAATATATAGCCTTACTCAAAACATACAGACTCACTTGAATCATTGAGCCTTACTCGAAACATATAGCATAATTCCAATGATAAGCCTCACTGAAAACATACAGTCTCACTTGAAACATACAGACTCACTGCAAACAGAGATAGTTACATAAGCATTGTACAACTAACAAAAAACGTTGGTAAAAATGGAACCTTCTGGTCAGTGTCCAGCTCCAAACGTCAAAGTATAGGTTTGATCAGTTCTAGCTTGAGACCTACACACAAAAAACCATGTCTATATTTAATCTCAGCTTCACAATCTTGTGATTTTGTTGTCATGGGATTTAGAACAAAAGAAGGATCAAAACACAACCAATAGCACTAACGAAGTAGTCTAACTGGAGATATAAGGGCGTGTTGAAGGAACTGTATGTGTTTTACTTAAGTGTCTCCAACTAGTGGTGAAGTTCTAGTGTCATGGTCAACTAGCGGTAAAGTTCAAGTGACATGGTCAAAGCATTAAGACTCACTGTCTCGCAAGGCTAGATGATTAAAAAAAATACTTCTGCACTGAATACAAATCTCATCTCAGCAGATTACTTCAATGCAAACAAAATATTGAAATCCTATCTTTTTGAAACATAGTTAGCTCTCTTTGATTTTAGATGCAATGAAATATTTTATTTTTTTTAAACTTTTCATGTTGTTGTAGTATAAAAAGATAGATGTATTATGACTTTTCAATTATGTCAAATGTTGTTACTCTTTTAAATTTTTGAATACATTTATAAGAATATTGTATTTATTTGTATGTTTTGTTGTTTGTTTGTTTTTTAAATAAACATATGTCGCTGTAAGCGAGTTTTATTTTTTTTTAGCTAATACTTGTATTGGCTTCAATGGAAGAATTTGGATGATGTGTATACATTATTAAGCATCATTATATTATACTATAGTTGATTATATTAAGAATCTATATTAAATATATTATATATATTAAATTTTAAATATATAATATTGCAATAGCCTTCTTAGAGATGTTTCACCCTCTCGCCCCCTCTACATACAGAGACAATGATTTCAAATGCTCAGATCTATGTATTGAAACCTTCGAGTTGCTGTAAGATTTGTTTATTTGTTGTACACAATATGTGAAAGTGGAGAAGACAAATGCTAATTTAGTGTTAACGTTCATTATTTGTGTCACTATATCATTCAAGTTGTTCATTCTAACCGTTATCCACAATAGTCTGTTCTTTGTTTACATATGTATCTTTAATTTGTAGTCCTCCGTGCAGATTACCAATTATTAAATAAGGAGCATAGTACGAAACACTTCAGGGTAGAAGACTTCAAACTAAAGTAGCAATAGTCATTACACACTGAACCATAGATTACAAATAGAAAAACAAAATCGAATAAAATAGCCAGACAGACACTAAATTAGAGGCTTTTTTCATATTCTATATGCTAGGAAATATTCGTACAAGTCCTCCTTTTTCCTTAGTGCCGTGAACGCCTGGAATGGGTTGCCTGAATACAAAGACTTAGCAGAGTTTAACTCACTGATTTATGAATAAACTGACACATGAAATGCGTAGGACGTAATTATCTTCTCTTTTGAAGTAACGTCTGTTATTTATAAGATGACAGACTGAAGTCTAACAAGGTCTTAAGATAAAACAAGGACAAAATGAAGTCAAAACGAAACTGTGTTCAACTTTGTTTTGCAGAATGAAAGCCAGTCAGCCATTGTTTTAGAGTTTCTTTATGTCAAGTGCCTTGTTCCTGAGTGTGTGTTTGTGTGCTGCAAACAATATGACGTCATTCTGATGAGTGACTAGAAAAGTGTGTGTGTGTGTGCGCGCGCGCGCAGGGAAGTTTGAACCCCAAGGACAAAATGGTCAAAGCTAACCATTTGATTGGTTCCCACCTGTGTGCACGATGTAACACAAACATGACCAAAAGTACTACAGCTTTCATGTGGCACACTGGATGATACATCCGGAGGCATCGAAAGTAAACAGCGGACAAGGTGTAACAGTGTCTTTTGTGTGTAGCATTATTTTGTTTGTAACAGTATCTTTTTTTTGTAAAATTGTCTTGTTTGTAAAATTGTCTTGTTTGTAAAAAGTGTCTTGTTTGTAAAAAGTGTCTTGTTTGTAAAATTGTCTTGTTTGTAATATAGTTTCGTTTATAGCATTGCCTTGTTTTACGATAGAATTCTTGTACAATCAACACTTTTATACTTCGTGAAATCATACAGAAACTAATATCTCGTGAAACAACAGATTCTAATCTCAATCCGTAAAATACAATTACAAGTAATACCAAAATTAATCAGAGATATTAAAAGATAAGTAATGGCAAGCCATCTTTACAAAATACAGATGCAGACATATCGGTTATTTTAGTTCAAGAAATATCTTTTGTGTACATTGGTTTCTACAAAATTAAGTATTTCACCTTATACTTATACCTTGGATGGCTGCCTGGTCGTGCGGTTTGCGCCATGGACTGTCGTTCGGATTTATCGACGGTCGAGGGTTCAAACCCTGCCCGCTACCATCCCCCGTCGTCCTGCGGGAGGTTTGGACTAGGAAGTAAACTATCTTCAACTCTGAAGGAACATCCGAAACATGTAAAACATTTTAAGAACAAACAAACATACATTCTAAAATGTCATAGGTTAGACCTACTTTTGTAATTGTCTGAGGTGTAAGACCTTCTCCCTCTGATTACATGTACATATTTCTAGAGTGAGCTCAAAACTAACAACAAATCGAAATAAAAGAAGATGAAAACAAAATAAAGCAATGACCTCTGGAGAGGACGTCAATTATATATAGAATAACTTCTTAGAAAAATAGATCAAATGATATCCTGGAAAATCAGCTGTCGACGTCATGCTATGACGTAATATGTACGGCGTTAGAAAAGACACAACGTTCAAACTAGATAAGAATGTTCACGAGTCTCGTCAACTCCTGTGGTCAGTACAATGATCAACTGCTTTAATCCACTTCGGACTACCCGATCGTCTCCAGGAAATGCTTACATTTTGGTTTTGTTTTTTTCGAATGTATCTTCAGAAAGCCTTTTCGCATGGCAGTGGGCAGGGTTTAAACCCGAGACTATCGAGGCGATAATCCAGATGGCATGCAACACGATTAGGCAGATACTAGTCTCATTCAGAATCAGACTTTCTTTATTCTTTAGCTTAGGTTTTTTTATAAAGTATTCCATAGACTTTTAAGACCGACAGACAACTAAGGGAATAGCCGTCTATTTAGACTTGAAACTAACATCACACGATCACACTGCACAAACGATTAGCGTACTGTAAACTCTACAGCATACACTCTGAAACCACATGGTAAACAAACATTGTAATTGAGGAGTTTATTTAGCAGCCCGCAGCCATGGCAAATTACCCCATATATATCTTCTTTTATATATACGAGTCTTTTAGTATGCTGACCACTTCTTATCCTCCGCTGTCAGTATTTATCGTTACTGCAGACGACCATCTCATGGGGAAACTGTCCAGGTAATGCTATGCTTATATGCGACACGAATCTCGCTGATCCAGAATTGGTCCCTTTAATCATAGCAGTTTCTATCTAACTTAAGAAAAGGTGATCTTCATCAGTGGTTAATCTAGGCGCATATATTGTCTTTCGAAACAGGAGGTACCTTACAAACTACAACCAGACAATCATACCAAAACAAACACAACTGTAGAGACAAACAAGGGCATTCAATTGAACACCACCACCAACAAGTCAATGTGACCGTGTTTTCAAGGCTACGAATCTTCCGGGTTTTTTGGAAACTACTTACGGATACATTTGTTTGGCCTCAGGACATATCGACAATAGCCAGTCGGCTTGCTTGTTACCACCTGTGGGATCTATTCAGTGCAAGGCAGTAAACTTGCAGTGATCTGATTGACTGTTTATTTGGGCTGCAGTATAACATCATTTTTTTAATGTATACCATTGAAGGTAATTATGATTCTATATAGTTTATAATTGTATTTTAAATCGCTTCATCAAGATGTATTCTGTGAGATATATAGACCATTGTGTGTATGGTCTAGTGAGTAGTAGGTAGATTGTAATGCAATAAAGAAAATATATAAAAATTTTTGTTTGGAGATACTCGCACAATTATTCTACAATATAAAGATATCAACAACAAAAAATGTCATGGAATCAAAATGTCGACATACACTACAGACCCACTGGTGAATATCTGTCTATCTATCTATCTATCTATCTATCTATCTATCTATCTATCTATCTATCTATCTATCTATCTATCTATCTATCTATCTATCTATCTATCTATCTATCTATCTATTTATTAGATTATTTCACAATAGACTAAACAACGTCAATACATAATGTATGGCAGATGATTTTTGTATCAAAACTACTTTATTACCGCTAATTAGCTCCCATTTCTTTTCAAATAACTTTGAAGTCCTAGACTAGAGTGACAGCCTAAAGCTTTCTCCATACTTCATAGTGTTCCTGCTGTGAACGAAAGAGATGAGACCATTAGATTCTCCAGAGTGCTAACTGGTTCACAAACTGATCGTATACTTTAAAAACCAACAATTTACCAACACTTCGTTTGTACACCGGATACACCAACCATCTAGCTATTTATAGCTTTTGTTTCCGGCTTGTACAACTAGATCCATGTTAGGCAGAGCGCGCTGGTTGTTTGTTTGACATGTTTCGGATATGTCTTTAGACTTGAAGATGTTACATGCTAACACAAACCTTCCGAAAGACTGATAAGGGGGGAAGGGATGCGGCAAACACTGTTCGAACCTAAATTTTCAAGTACTATATTTTCCCTTTTCCTTTATAAATGTCACGTGGTTGTAAGAATTATAAATATAAATAAGAGCATCGTGAATGACGCTTTGAAGAAGAGAAGATGGTCCTCGGCAAAAATCCTCCCAAGGCCTACACTGACCTAACTCCGGCACTGACCTAACTCCGGCACTATAAATGAGTAAAGGTAGGCTACAAGCCTGATCAGGTTCTGTTTTGTCTTGTTTCATTTGCGTATCATTATCAACCTAATATGTTTGAATAGTCTCCATATTTCATTGAGTGATTAAAAAAAATATATATATATATTGTAACTCTGAGATGTAGCAGGTGTGTACGAGGTAGACTGGTAATCAATATTGCGTCATAGTTTTAATATCAACTCAATAATGACTCAGAAAAAAATGAACATGATGTTTATCATTGTCTTTCGTGCATGTAGAGGAATGTATTGTTTTTTTTAAGTTTTAGCCATAACATGGTGTTAACAAATTAAAAAAAAAATTTAAAAAATTGACGGGCCTGATGAGACCATAATTAAATCATTGTGTTCCCTCTAACACCCCTCCCCCTCCTGGGTTACATTTTGAACCAGGAAGAAAATATAAGTTCCAACAGCTTGTAATACTCAGTGACATTGTTCTATCTATCTATCTATCTATCTATCTATCTATCTATCTATCTATCTATCTATCTATCTATCTATCTATCTATCTATCTATCTATCTATCTATCTATCTATCTATCTATCTAGCTATCTATCTATCAGTCTCTCTCTCTCTCTCTCTCTCTCTCTCTCTCTATATATATATATATATATATATATATATATATATATATATATATATATATATATATATATATATATATATATATATATATATATATATATATATATATACAGGGCTTTTTTGTGACGGTAGGCACCGGTACGGTGTACCGGCAACTTTTTCAATGTGGGGAAATATTATTACTTTTCTTGTATTTTAACGTTTATTATTAATATACTAGTAGTTAGACGTTAGGCGATTCATCGCAGAGTACCGGCACCTAATAACTGAGTACCGGCACCTATTGTTTACAAACAAGGTTACAAAAGACAGTTTGTGTGGAAACACAAACTCAAAATCGGCCCCCGAAGTAAAATGTTTTACATAATTCGGATAATCCTTCAGAGTTGAACATAGTTTACTTCCTAGTCCAAACCTCCCGCAGGACGACGGGGGATGGGAGCAGGCAGGCTTTGAACCTTCGACCGTCGATAAATCCGAACGACAGTCCAGCGCGCAAACCGCACGACCAGTGGTCCACCCAGGTAGGCTTCAATATTTTCAGAAAGAACATCCGAATGAAATTATATCAAAGACAAATGAGAGATAAGAATGGAGAAAGAAGGTTAACAGATCTTGTGTAGTGCCGCAACGGTCCCGCAGATCAAAGGATAAGTGAAAGTGAATGTAAAGTTAGATGTGAACCTGGCCTAACTAGTTTCCCTTTCAGACCTTGTGGTCTATAGGGCAGATGATGTAAAGTTCATCTGTTTTTGTGGCCTACGGCTAACGAGGGTGTCATGTAGCCAGTACAACGACCAACCGCCTTTACTTTTCCCCAACTAATGCCAGGCACCCATTAGAGCTGGGTAGACTCAGAAGTTCAAAATCCCAGTCTTCACCAGGATTCGAACCCGGGACCTTTGGTTCGGAATAAATAAAGTAATTGTTTTGAAAAGGCTCAATCACATATTCAAATCCTCAAAAATAAAATAAAAAAAATTCCGCTATATAAAAGAAATGTTGACAAAAATGAAGTTTATAAGATTACTATTTGTTTTAAATTAGGTTTCACTTATAATGCATACTAATTAGCTTTTTCTCTTTAAAAAACTGCTTGCATAATTGATTTTAAAAATTAGAATTTTCGCTTTCAGGAAAAAAAAAGTAGCCGTTGCATCAGAACTTTGAATGGTCTAAAATATTGTGAAGTCGGATTTTCAGTATCTTTTCTAGTTTACGAGATCTAAACGGGACGGACAGACGGACAGACATTTCACACAAAACTAATAGCGTCTTTTCCCCTTTCGGGGGCCGCTAAAAAAGCATTATATATCTAATATATATAGGGGATCCCGACCTAAGCAAGAAATACACAGCCATATGCAAATCCATTTTCTGTTTAGAAGTAAAGTCTGTACTACTCCTGTTACTCGACGCTTCCAGTAGGCCTCCTGCTAAGAACGTACGAGACATTTCAAAACAAACAACTAAAATATTATCTAGAGTAGTGCTAGGTAAAAATACGTTTCGCTTACCAACTCCGGACCAATGAAAGTTTCATTTCGGTCTGTCGATTTACGTATGAGAATCTCATTTGAAAGTTCCCTCTCTGAATTACCTGTCCTAATATGAACCAAATTGAAAGGAAATAGTATCCAACAAGCAAAGCTTCAAACTTACAAGAAGTTTCAGTTTTTTAATTACAAACATTACGTACTATCTTACTTTCAATGGTTTTCCCTGTACACTAAAAGAAAAAGGTGGGGGGGGGGGGCAAAACACCTCTATCAGGCCCATCAAATAATTGTATTTAGTTTATAGCCCAGTTCCATAAAGGTTTGCCCGCGTCTTCTCTAAAAGAAAGTATAAAGTTAATTGAAAAGTTTTTTTTTGTTGTTTATGTTTTTACAAACCTTATATCAACTCACTCCGACTGTCTGTCTGTCTGCCTGTGTGGAACTAATTTTGTACACATTATTTCTCCCACCTCTTATTCTCTGATCAATTTGAAACTTTGCAAATTTATTCATTTCCACCTAACAAAACATGAATCATTCGTAAAATGGAGAAATTATTTTATCAATTAGTCCTAATTAACACATTTCGTATTCTACATAGCCAGTACTTGATCTATTACAACACTGAAGTAAGTGCAAATGATAAGGAACAAAAGTGCGACTCTCGACACATGATTACAAAATACACAAAAGCAAAGAGAACAACACTAGGTAGTGGGTACTGACATTTTACATAGAAATTTACAAAGAAAATTCAATGACTTATAAACATGAGAATCAAACCTGGGCAAGTTTTTTTTTACCCACATAAATGTCCATTATTAAAAGTAACAATAATAAAAAAAAAACAAAAAAAAAACAACGAATTATCTCATTCATGATGATGGAGGTGCTGTGGCTGATCGGTAAAGCGCTGGGGTCCCGGGTTCAAATCCTGGTGAAGACTGGAATTTTTAATTTGGGGATCTTTAGGCGCCTGTTCGTCCACCCAGCTCTAATGGGTACCTGACATTAATTGGGGAAAAGTAAAGGCCGTTGGTCGTTGTCCTGGCCACATGACACCCTCGTTAAACATTGGCCACAGAAACAGAAGACCTTTAAATCATCTGCGTAATAGATCACAATGTCTGAAAGGGGAACTTTGTTGTTTTTTTTTCTATTCATAGGCTTTATAATAAATGAAAAGTTATCATGAAATCCCCATATAGATGAAAGTATTTTAAAAGTCAAACAAATCATTAGGGCTTATTAAAAGAAATGTTTCCAAATCAAACAGGAACATAAAACTAAAATGCTAAAATGCTATTTAGCCTTGGTTAGAGCAATAGAGTATGCGTCCTCTGTTTGGGAAGACATGTGTTTTGTACACCAAATAGACCAAAAACTGGTCCTTGACGATTATATGCAATAGATTGAACATTGACAATAACAATAAAGTAAAGAAAGGCGGAGGGGGCTTACAAGTTTGTCTCTTGTTAATTTTATATTTGTTTTCTTCTTCTTTTTTTTTGTTTGTTTGTTAGTTGAGATGTGCGTACTTTGTTTGAATGTATTGATATAGTTCAGGGTGGAAGACGGCCAATGTTGGACTGGATTTATTGATTTTTACCTGTTGAGCGAGCGAGTATCTCACGAGCAATCTTCGGACCTAAAGACAAGCCTTAATATGTGCGTTTCTGTGTGCGTGATTGCAAAGGGTGTTTATGGTCAGATTAATAATGCACGCGAGAACGTAAATATTTTGTTTGTTTGTTAGCACCGGACTACGTGAAGCTTTATCTGTTTGTTAGCACCGGACTACGTGAAGCTTTATCTGTTTTGTTTGCACCGGACTACGTGAAGCTTTATCTGTTTGTTAGCACCGGACTACGTGAAGCTTTATCTGTTTTGTTTGCACTGGAGTACGTGAAGCTTTATCTGTTTGTTTTTACTGGACTACATGAAGCTTTATCTGTTTGTTTGCACTGGACTACGTGAAGCTTTATCTGTTTGTTTGCACTGGACTACGTGAAGCTTTATCTGTTTGTTTTTACTTGACTACGTGAAGCTTTATCTGTTTGTCTGCACTGGACTACGTGAAGCTTTATCTGTTTGTTTTTACTGGACTACGTGAAGCTTTATCTGTTTGTTTGCACCGGACTACGTGAAGCTTTATCTGTTTGTTCGAACAGGACTACGTGAAGCTTTATCTGTTTGTTTGCACTGGACTACGTGAAGCTTTATCTGTTTGTTTGCACTGGACTACGTGAAGCTTTATCTGTTTGTTTTTACTGGACTACGTGAAGCTTTATATGTTGTGTTTGCACTGGACTACGTGAAGCTTTATCTGTTTGTTTGCACTGGACTACGTGAAGCTTTTTCTGTTTGTTTTTACTGGACTACGTGAAGCTTTATTTGTTGTGTTTGCACTGGACTACGTGAAGCTTTATCTGTTTGTTTGCACTGGACTACGTGAAGCTTTATCTGTTTGTTTTTACTGGACTACGTGAAGCTTTATCTGTTGTGTTTGCACTGGACTACGTGAAGCTTTATCTGTTTGTTTGCACTGGACTACGTGAAGCTTTATCTGTTTGTTTGCACCGGACTACGTGAAGCTTTATCTGTTTGTTCGCACAGGACTACGTGAAGCTTTATCTGTTTGTTTGCACTGGACTACGTGAAGCTTTATTTGTTGTGTTTGCACTGGACTACGTGAAGCTTTATCTGTTTTTACTGGACTACGTGAAGCTTTATCTGTTTGTTTGCACTGGACTACGTGAAGCTTTATCTGTTTGTTTTTACTGGACTACGTGAAGCTTTATCTGTTTGTTTTTACTGGACTACGTGAAGCTTTATTTGTTGTGTTTGCACTGGACTACGTGAAGCTTTATCTGTTTGTTTGCACTGGACAACATGAAGCTTTATCTGTTTGTTTGCACTGGACTACGTGAAGCTTTATCTGTTTGTTTGCACTGGACTACGTGAAGCTTTATCTGTTTTGTTTGCACTGGACTACGTGAAGCTTTATCTGTTTGTCTGCACCGGACTACGTGAAGCTTTATCTGTTTGTTCGCACTGGACTACGTGAAGCTTTATCTGTTTGTTTGCACTTGACTACGTGAAGCTTTATCTGTTTGTTAGCACCGGACTACGTAAAGCTTTATCTGTTTGTTTGCACTGGACTACGTGAAGCTTTATCTGTTTGTTTGCACTGGACTACGTGAAGCTTTATCTGTTTGTTTGCACTGGACTACGTGAAGCTTTATCTGTTTTGTTTGCACTGGACTACGTGAAGCTTTATCTGTTTGTTCGCACTGGACTACGTGAAGCTTTATCTGTTTGTTTGCACTGGACTACGTGAAGCTTTATTTGTTGTGTTTGCACTGGACTACGTGAAGCTTTATCTGTTTTTACTGGACTACGTGAAGCTTTATCTGTTTGTTTGCACTGGACTACGTGAAGCTTTATCTGTTTGTTTTTACTGGACTACGTGAAGCTTTATCTGTTTGTTTGCACTGGACTACGTGAAGCTTTATTTGTTGTGTTTGCACTGGACTACGTGAAGCTTTATCTGTTTGTTTGCACTGGACTACGTGAAGCTTTATCTGTTTGTTTGCACCGGACTACGTGAAGCTTTATCTGTTTGTTCGCACAGGACTACGTGAAGCTTTATCTGTTTGTTTGCACTGGACTACGTGAAGCTTTATTTGTTGTGTTTGCACTGGACTACGTGAAGCTTTATCTGTTTTTACTGGACTACGTGAAGCTTTATCTGTTTGTTTGCACTGGACTACGTGAAGCTTTATCTGTTTGTTTTTACTGGACTACGTGAAGCTTTATCTGTTTGTTTGCACTGGACTACGTGAAGCTTTATTTGTTGTGTTTGCACTGGACTACGTGAAGCTTTATCTGTTTGTTTGCACTGGACAACATGAAGCTTTATCTGTTTGTTTGCACTGGACTACGTGAAGCTTTATTTGTTGTGTTTGCACTGGACTACGTGAAGCTTTATCTGTTTTGTTTGCACTGGACTACGTGAAGCTTTATCTGTTTGTCTGCACCGGACTACGTGAAGCTTTATCTGTTTGTTCGCACTGGACTACGTGAAGCTTTATCTGTTTGTTTGCACTTGACTACGTGAAGCTTTATCTGTTTGTTAGCACCGGACTACGTGAAGCTTTATCTGTTTGTTTGCACTGGACTACGTGAAGCTTTATCTGTTTGTTTGCACTGGACTACGTGAAGCTTTATCAGTTTGTTTGCACTGGACTACGTGAAGCTTTATCTGTTTTGTTTGCACTGGACTACGTGAAGCTTTATCTGTTTGTTCGCACTGGACTACGTGAAGCTTTATCTGTTTGTTTTTACTGGACTACGTGAAGCTTTATCTGTTTGTTTGCACTGGACTACGTGAAGCTTTATCTGTTTTGTTTGCACTGGACTACGTGAAGCTTTATCTGTTTGTCCGCACTGGACTACGTGAAGCTTTATCTGTTTGTTTTTACTGGACTACGTGAAGCTTTATCTGTTTGTTTGCACTGGACTACGTGAAGCTTTATTTGTTGTGTTTGCACTGGACTACGTGAAGCTTTATCTGTTTGTTTGCACTGGACTACGTGAAGCTTTATCTGTTTGTTTGCACTGGACTACGTGAAGCTTTATCTGTTTGTTCGCACTGGACTACGTGAAGCTTTATCTGTTTGTTTTTACTGGACTACGTGAAGCTTTATTTGTTGTGTTTGCACTGGACTACGTGAAGCTTTATTTGTTGTGTTTGCACTGGACTACGTGAAGCTTTATCTGTTTGTTTGCACTGGACTACGTGAAGCTTTATCTGTTTGTTTGCACCGGACTACGTGAAGCTTTATCTGTTTGTTCGCACAGGACTACGTGAAGCTTTATCTGTTTGTTTGCACTGGACTACGTGAAGCTTTATTTGTTGTGTTTGCACTGGACTACGTGAAGCTTTATCTGTTTTTACTGGACTACGTGAAGCTTTATCTGTTTGTTTGCACTGGACTACGTGAAGCTTTATCTGTTTGTTTTTACTGGACTACGTGAAGCTTTATCTGTTTGTTTGCACTGGACTACGTGAAGCTTTATTTGTTGTGTTTGCACTGGACTACGTGAAGCTTTATCTGTTTGTTTGCACTGGACAACATGAAGCTTTATCTGTTTGTTTGCACTGGACTACGTGAAGCTTTATTTGTTGTGTTTGCACTGGACTACGTGAAGCTTTATCTATTTTGTTTGCACTGGACTACGTGAAGCTTTATCTGTTTGTCTGCACCGGACTACGTGAAGCTTTATCTGTTTGTTCGCACTGGACTACGTGAAGCTTTATCTGTTTGTTTGCACTTGACTACGTGAAGCTTTATCTGTTTGTTAGCACCGGACTACGTGAAGCTTTATCTGTTTGTTTGCACTGGACTACGTGAAGCTTTATCTGTTTGTTTGCACTGGACTACGTGAAGCTTTATCAGTTTGTTTGCACTGGACTACGTGAAGCTTTATCTGTTTTGTTTGCACTGGACTACGTGAAGCTTTATCTGTTTGTTCGCACTGGACTACGTGAAGTTTTATCTGTTTGTTTTTACTGGACTACGTGAAGCTTTATCTGTTTGTTTGCACTGGACTACGTGAAGCTTTATCTGTTTTGTTTGCACTGGACTACGTGAAGCTTTATCTGTTTGTTCGCACTGGACTACGTGAAGCTTTATCTGTTTGTTTTTACTGGACTACGTGAAGCTTTATCTGTTTGTTTGCACTGGACTACGTGAAGCTTTATTTGTTGTGTTTGCACTGGACTACGTGAAGCTTTATCTGTTTGTTTGCACTGGACTACGTGAAGCTTTATCTGTTTGTTTGCACTGGACTACGTGAAGCTTTATCTGTTTGTTCGCACTGGACTACGTGAAGCTTTATCTGTTTGTTTTTACTGGACTACGTGAAGCTTTATTTGTTGTGTTTGCACTGGACTACGTGAAGCTTTATTTGTTGTGTTTGCACTGGACTACGTGAAGCTTTATCTGTTGTGTTTGCACTGGACTACGTGAAGCTTTTTTCTGTTCTGAGACCACCCCATGATGTTAGAAGTGTATAATAGACATAATGTATTCTATCGTAAGTGGTTGAATGCAAAACAACTCATCCTTGTACTTACAATGTTATAAAACAAGCGGACATTTGTTTTAGATTTATTTTAGATTGTACATTTCAATAGATCTTTCTAGATCCAGTTTACGAGATAGAAAAGTCATCTTAAAACATTGACTTGCCATCAACAAACTTGTACGGCATTCAAGTCTCAACATAATTTATACCTTGGCTTATTATATGTTTTATAGGTTAGGTTTGAAAAAAAAATTTACTTGCTATAACTACTTTACAAAACAACACCATGTTTCAGGACATTGTTGTGAAGTGCTTAAATATCTGCGCGTCAAGTCTACATATTATATATATATATATAGGTCTGTGTTTAATCCCTATTGCGGAAGTTCATACTTGACGTTAATTGCAGTAGTCTTTGTTTACCTTAGAAACCGAAAAAATCCGGTTGACATTATTTACGTGACAGAATTCAATAAGAGAGATAAAAAAAGAAAGGGCGATATGGGAAAATGTAAGGTCAATATCATGGAACCTGAGAACCTAAAAAAAAAACAACTAAGATTCGAAAATATTTTAAAACACAAGACGAATCAAGCAATGCCAAAGACGCTAGAGTGACAGCTGGTTGCCAACTAAGTTATACAAAATATTTTGTTGCAACAATCAATAGATACATTTGTTTCTGTAGTGCTAAAAACTTTTCCGTAACTCCTTCACCGGTTCCACCAAACACTTCAATTAGGAAAATCCGTTCATTAGCAAAAAGAAAATAGATTAGAGCAAACTTTGAGGTCGGAACGAGTTCACAGACAAGGTCGATCTTTTCAGGTGAGACGGAATATTGCAGAGACAATCCATTCGTTCTAAGCTGTACTGACAAATGATTGATGTACTATTTCTCTCGATACGATTACAATAGGCATGCAGCTTCTTCCAGGTTTCGTGGTAATCACATCTCGATCGTACACTTTCATAAGAGTGATAATTTGATATGATACATTTTCAAAGTTTTGCGCTAATTAAATAAAAAAAGTTTATTCTTGTACTGTTTTATCGTCAATACAATATGCATTTTTTTCTTTTTTATAGAGTTGCTTATCAGACATGATTTGTCGTACTGAAGGGAAGATGAGAATTTGTGTTTAGCTTCACATATATTCAAGATTTATCATGGCAGGATATTTATATAAACCAAAGGGAGAGAAATGTCCTCTGATTCGGATGGCTTCTCTTTTTACCTGTGGTCTGGCCTTGGCCCTATACGTCATCATTTCCAGCAGAGAATGGGTGTTAACTCTCATCGCCTTGATCTTGTTCACCGACTCGTTGCTTGCACAATATCTTGGCTTGATGATCAAGAAAAACTCGTGTCCGCGCCATTTTTTTGATGTCTTGGTCTTATGCCTGCTGTTCTGTGCTATCGTTCTGTCAGGCTTTGCAGCGGCCGCCAACGTGAATGACTTGCCACGTTTTGTCCTTGCAGTCTCCAGCGTTAGTTGCTATTCGCTGGTTTTCTTTTATTTCATTTATACTTTCCGTTGGACTTCTTGCCCTAAGGATACTCCAGAGCCTAAGATTCCAGAGTTCAATTTTGTCAATCCTGGCAAGTCATCGTCTGCAGATGTTCCTGTAATCACCGATACACAGGTTCCAAACATACCAGTTTATATCTTGCCTCAAACCACACACTTTAGCGACGTGGACACGCCTAAACTTCCTAGCTTACAGCAGTCAGAATTTCTATATCCGAATTTGACTACTTTTATCAGGGCGAAAACTCCGACCGCCCCGTGCTTCGATGAAACACCATCAGAGAGCACAGAAGAAAATCCTCAGCCACACTCGCCACCATCTTATCACCGGGTGATTTCCGCAGAGCTGCCGACATACAATGAAGCTTTGACCACTGGCTGCGCAGATTAATGGTTTGAAGGAAGTACGAGATATTCAGAAAAATATCACCAGAACAATGATGTTATATATGAGAGAAGTCCTGTAAGAGTTCACGGAGTTGTGTTAAGTACGAGAGATCAAGGGCGATTACACAGCTCTGTTATAAATACAAGAGATGGGCGATTACCCAGCGATGTTTTAAATACGAGAGATCATGGGCGACTACACAGCTCTGTTTTAAATACAAGAGATGGGCGATTACACAGCAATGTTTTAAATACGAGAGACGGTCGATTACACAACAATGTTTTCAATTCGCTAGATTATGCACAGATACATGGCATTGCTTATAAATACTAGAGATTATGGATACTTGGCGATGTTTAATGATACTAGAGATTATGGATACATGGCGATGTTTATTGATACTAGAGATTATGGATACTTGGCGATGTTTAATGATACTAGAGATTATGGATACTTGGCGATGTTTATTGATACTAGAGATTATGGATACATGGCGATGTTTATAAATACGAGAGATAAAGAAACATTAATTAGAAATATTGCAATGTCAAGAACTGATATGGACACTAATGGACAGACATATAAACATGTGATATTTGTAAATATTTTAATCATGTTATTGTTTATGGTTTAACTTTTACTTCAGAAATATTAATGAATTGCATTAGCATCTTTTGAGTTTATAAACATCCCAACCCTTCCCTTAGTTTTCCATTCCATTAACTCAAGACTCTATATTTTTGAAATACACATTCATTTTATTTTTGTTTTCTTTTCTACGAGTTTGTTAAGTTCTACAACATTACCAAATATTCTAAAGCGATGGCCACATCCTCCGTCTCTAGACCCCGCCAGCGTCTCATCCACGAAATGTTTAATGCAGGTACAGATTTGTATTCATTACCTTGCCCTGTAATAGAAAAGTAAAATTGTTGAAATGCAAGCCAACAGAAAAGAGTCATTTTGTTTTTAGAAAGCACCATAGCACTATAGCAGCTCATGTGTATCATTATCTCATTAAATTGTTGAGTATTTAGGCGGGCTTCATTTCGACAATCATAGCAACATAGGCACATAGATACGTTAAGTTTACTTCTCTTTTCCCATGTAGCCTTATGTAGCCTCATGTAGCCTCTGACACTCTCTTATTTTCTTGTATTCAATGGCTTCGATGGCCGTCTTTCTACTAGGAAGGGGCGTAAAACAGAATGGCTGGAACTTAATGCAAAATGTTATGTTCGTTAGCTGAGGTTAGAGTCCACTATAGATTTCACTTTTAGTGCAGCATTGAGAGGGGGAGATGTTTCAAGCCGCTAGACGAGGACTAAGATGACATTAACAAAGAGTAGAATACATTGACAAGTTATTTAGTGGTTGGGATTTAGATTTTAAAAGAAAAATGATGTAAATGTAATAACGAAACTGCAGAAAGGAAAAAAAAAAGGGGGGGGGGGTAAAATATAAAAAATAAGTAAATCAACCAATGTTGTTGTTGTTGTTGTTTTGTTGTTGTAGAGCCTTTGAAAATTAAATCTATTTATTTGACAGCAACAAATTTTATATGAGATTAGTTAATATTTTTAATTTAGGAAAAAAAAGGGATGGTGGAGACTTGCTGTGTATTGTATCCCTCCGCCCCTTATCCTTCTAAAAGTAGTGCCAGAGAAAGTCGACAAGATTATTCTTAAAAGACTTGAACTTGCATAAATGAACCAAGCCTTTGTGTCTTTCGTTAGAAAACATTTTCTTCTATATTTCGACCCAAGCAGAGACGCCATTTTTGTGCGTTAATGTCTTACAAGATTGGCCTGAATGAACTATTAATGTCATGAAGACCTGGGCCTTGCTGATAGATTTAGGAGTGGGTTTATTGATTTGTTACCTGTGTCTGTGTGTGTGTGAGACAGAGAGAGCATGAGAAGAGAGAGAAAACGAGAGAGAAAGAAAGAGAAAGAGAGAAAAAGGAAGAAAGAGAGAAAAAGGATAAAGAGAGAAAAAGAGAGTGAGATAAAAATATATTGCGTGGTGGTTTAAAATGCACTTCACTTGTGCACCTGTTTGTCTTGAATTAAAGTAGATGTACTACACAATGATCTAAGCGTTCATTTTAATCAACTCTATTTAATTATTTATGTTAATAAAAGAAACACAAGTTTGTGACCTGTGCTTGTTGATTATATACATATATAATTCATTATGATCTCTCTGTTGGATAGTTTTTTTCTTTTTTTACAATGCTTCTAATCACGTCAGAACTTGGTGGAACCAGGAACCTGCAACCTGGAAGGCTGATCTCAAACAATTTTCCTATAAAATTAAAAGTTGATTGTGTCCCTGAGCAAAAAAAATTACTCTATTTTGACCGTCATAATTTTTTAAAGTAAAAAAAAAAAAATAAAAGTAAATTTGGCTTAAGAACTAGACTTACATCTAGATCCAACATAGGTTTTGAAAGGACTTCAAAGGACTATCGCGTTGCGGGCGTTCGGAAATTTCAGAATGTTAGGCATTCTTGATTCAAGAGTTTGATAAATTAATTTTAGAAACATTGAGCTCAAGTCTAGATTTAAAGGTCTATCTTTCGAATTTTCAATAATAAAAAACAAAACATGGCGTAGTCAGTCGTAAATAGCTAAGTTGTTTATTAAATTTAAAGTTTTTCTAAGTTTACTGAAAGATTATCAAAGCTTTGCCTATATTTTTACGTAAATCTAATATAGATAAGGCTACATCTAGATTCTAGACTAGATCCTAAATCTGAAGAATTCTAAATTAGAATCTCTAGATCTAGATATCCATATAATTAAAATAAAAGTAAAGTTCCCCTTTCGGACATTCGGTCTATAGGGCAGATGATATTAAGGTCATCTGTTTCTGTGGCCAACGGTTACCGAGAAGGATATCATGTTACTAACACCACGACCAATCGCCTTTATTTTCCCCAACTAAAATCAGGTACCCATTAGAGTTGTATGGAGTCAGTCTTCCCAGTCTTCACCGAGCTTCGAACCCAGGACTACAGGTTCGGAAGCAGAGCGCTTAACCACTCATCCACCGCGCCCCCTATATAATTAAAGTGGGTGACATCGTTTGTTCAAGCAGGCTTAAAAGGTTCTAAAAGGTCTGCATGGTAATGCCTTTGGCTTCCAAACCTAGTGGTCTCCTGTTCGACTCCCATTAATACTGGAAATTTGAATTTCGCAATATTTAGTGCGCCTTTAAATTCTGAAGGATAGCAACACATTTGCTGGACAAATCTAAGGACCTTGGTCGTTGGTCACAGAAACAGACGAATTTTACATCCTATTGCAATATCTGAACGGATTACTTTACCTATTGGGTTCAATCTTTAAAACCTAAGAAGCTTTGAAGTAGCGAGCCGACATGCTTTAAGAATAAAAGCTTATATAGAACAATTTCAAAAGAGATTTAAAAAAAAAAAACAAAAAAAAAAAGCTGCAAAGGTGGTATATATATGTAACGGTGCACTCAAAATCGGCCCCCGAAGGTCTTCACCAGGATTCGAACACGGGACTTACGGTTCCAAGTGCTTTACCTCTCAGCCACAGCATCTCCATATATTTATCTACACTGTCGAGCTCTATTCTGGAGACGCTTTCTGTCCACACCTAGCGCAGTTTAATTCGGTAATGGCATTGAGGATATACGGACCAGTCATTTTTCGTTTGGCACGCGTTTCTTCTAGAGCTGAGGCCAATGCTTTTAGACTGTCTTTAGTTTATAGATTACTGTTAGGTATGACGTATTGCCATGGTACGTCAGTCAGGCCATGGACAACGTGTCGAGTGAGAAATAGTCACATTCACATATATGTATGGTATGAGTTTCCGACACTTGAAATTGTATGTTTAGACTGAATTGACTGACAGAATCCGGTGAACCTTCAGTGAAGCATTTGGCAGCAATCAAACCTCTCCACCGAACTCGCTTCCGAGCAGCTTTTTTTTTTATTTCTTCCCATGTTATTCCAGTACCCTCAGCTTCAATGATTGCCGACCTCTTCCCTCCAAATGCCAACTTTTCTCCATCTTTGTTGATTTAAATCAAGTATCTGCCTTACAACATTGCTAGTTGTTTTTTGTTCAATGTCCTTTCCAGCTCCATTTTCTCTTTTGAATATCTTGGGCTATGGGGCTTTGCTTGGTTCTCTTCCACAAGTTGAAATTAGATATCTTTTCGGGCCCCTGATTCCCACTATCAGGCGTAGGCAACTGTCGATGAAGGTCTGGAATTTTTTCTTTCCTTTTTGTTTTTACTATTGATTCGTTTTTTTTCCACATTTTTTTAAAGAGGCAGTTGTTTTTTTTTTTTTTAAATTATCTTTCTTTTGATTTAAACACAGCCAGTCGTAAGTGATCTTGCGATGTTTTCGTGGTTGCGGCCTGGAATTAGAATGGACATCCATCTTTGTTGTTAGACAACCATCCTTGTTGTTAGACAACCATCCTTGTTGTAAGACAATCACCTGTAAAGTCAATGTTACCAGACATATGGATATTGAAAAAATAAGTGTAATGAAATCACACATATGCATATGGTTGCATGTCTTACAGTATGTATGTTTGTGTACTTGTAGGTATGAGTGTGTTTGTCGCGTTGTAAATAAATGTACATACATTTTGGCCCAATGACATCAGACAAGAAATATGTTCCTTCAAGCATGACGATTAGGTGCACAGATTACCACACAAACACACACACACAAACACTGGCGATCACACTCATGGTGCGCTCTGTTTACCTCGACTGTGGTCCACTGATGCGTTCCCACAAGTTGAAGGCTAAAGATCTAGGTCAGTCAGAAGACCATAAGCAACGCAAGATGTTTAAGTCTCAACCGATTGTTCCATCACCAGTCTTGATTCTCTGTGTATCTGAAGAGTTAAGTAGTTACCGAAACGACCTTCAAGTCATTTAAATAAAATCTTTGAGAAGTAGAAAAAAAAAAAGGTCACAACAGGCTTTATCTTATTTTATCTTATAATAAAAAAAATTATCATTAAGACTATTCATCCGTTAATCTTTTAATGGCGGTTGGTCGTTGTGCTGGCCACATGACACCCTAGTTAGCTGTGGGCCACAGAAACATATTACCTTAACATCATCTGCCCTAAAGACCTTAAGGTCTGAAAGGCTAACTTTACTATTTTACTTAACACCGATCGCATCTACACATTTACCAAGATGACTGCACCCTTCACTGTAGTTCAAAGAAACAAACAAACAACATTTATCCTACTCTAGGCCTTAACTAACAAAATAAAATGATGTGCAAATGAAAACATAACATGACGACTAAAGTGCCAAAGAATATTTTACAGCTTTTATAGCGCAAAGAATATTGCAAGCCTAAAATATAAGCGTACATGGTCGGCCATCAACTCCTGATAAGTCTAGGCTAGCCTGTTACAATAATAATCCTTACAGCTTTATTTCAGTGAAAACACCACTTGATCAGTTGAAGTTAATTGATTTCAATGGGACACAAATTTTCCAGAATTGGACAACTCAGAATCCAGAGAGGTGCACCCCCCTGCAGGCCACCATAGGTACTACTGTGTTGTCTCGAGACAGAATTTCAGTCTTGGTGAATCTTATTGTAAGATTGAGCTCTTGATATGCCACATGCCAAAGCATTTACCTGTCTTTGTAATCTTTCTTACAAATGGAAGGTTTGTGCCGCATCTTCAGCGAATAACAGTTATGTATTAAGTCGAGCCAGGAATCGAATCTACGGTGAATATTTACTTAATCTTCCAGAGCGCTAGCGATTACAAGCGAAAAGAAGATGCCGAATAATGTTGTGTCCAGAACTCATCCCAACTCCTCAAGCTGATTTCCAACATGTGCGTTAGTCAAATGCTGCTCTCATTTCCTTTACAGAGGGCGTTTCATCTAATTCATCGAAAATCGAAAGCGCTGAGAAACTAGACAAAGCGGTTAACAAAATTGCATTTACGATCTGGTAGAGTTTGCATAAAGCTCTACCCATGGCTCCACTTGCAGTGCACGATAACTGATGATCATGCCATATTTTGACTTGAGTGGTGCACACTTGCTGGTCTTATGCCCGATGGCTTTTTTTTTTATACTCTGATGTTGCTACAATTAACAAAAGATTGGCACCACTCTTTAAGCATGCCATGGAAAATACTAAATTGACTATGGCAAACATAATGATAATCTATAACGCATGTATAGTGGCCTCTCTGCTTTATGATATTAAGAGCTAGTCAACATACATGCACCAGGAGCATAGATTAAACAGTTTTCACTTGAACTGCCTTGTGGTCATAATCTGTTACAATGTATCTGCTGAAGGGATCTTGTTTCTAATAAGAAAACTGATCATACACACAGCATCTATGCTCTTTTGACGCAGAAGACTACGTTGATTCGGACATGTCACCCGCATGCCAGATGGAATAATTATGAGCTTGCTAAGGGAGTCAGATCCAAGATATTCCTAAGGCTAACCTATTGAGATGTCTGCAAGAGAGATCTGAGGACTACAGGCATCAAAGAAAGCATGAGGTAGGAAATCACTGAAGATCGGGACAACACGGAGACAGATTGTGTATGCTGGTACGATAGACTGGAGACAGACTTTGCGTGCTGGTACGATAGACTGGAGACAGGCTGTGCGTGCTGGTACGATAGACTGGAGACAGACTTTGCATGCTGGTACGATATACTGGAGACAAACGGTGTATGCTGGTACGATAGACTGGAGACAGACTTTGCGTGCTGGTACGATAGACTGGAGACAGACTTTGCGTGCTGGTACGATAGACGGGAAACAGGCTGTACATGCTGGTACGATAGACTGGAGACAAACGGTGTATGCTGGTACGATAGACTGGAGACAGACTTTGCGTGCTGGTACGATAGACTGGAGACAGACTTTGCATGCTGGTACGATAGACTGGAGACAGACTTTGCGTGCTGGTACGATATACTGAAGACAGACTTTGCGTGCTGGAACGATAGACTGGAGACAAAATTTGCGTGCTGGTACGGTAGACTGGAGACAAACTGTACATGCTGGTACGATAGACTGGAGACAGACTGTACATGCTGGTACGATAGACTGGAGACAAACGGTGCATGCTGGTACGATAGACTGGAGACAGACTTTGCGTGCTGGTACGATAGAATGGAGACAGACTGCGCGTGTTGGTACGATAGACTGGAGACAGTCTGTGCATGCTGGTACGATAGACTGGAGACAGTCTGTGCATGCTGGTACGATAGACGGGAAACAGGCTGTGCATGCTGGTACGGTAGACTGGAGACAGACTTTGCTTGCTGGTACGATAGACTGGAGACAGTCTGTGCATGCTGGTACGATAGACGGGAAACAGGCTGTGCATGCTGGTACGGTAGACTGGAGACAGTCTGTGCATGCTGGTACGGTAGACTGGAGACAGACTTTGCATGCTGGTACGATAGACTGGAAACAGGCTGTGCGTGCTGGTACGTTAGACTGTAGACAGTCTGTGCGTGCTGGTACGATAGAATGGAGACAGACTGTGCGTGCTGGTACGGTAGACTGGAGACAGTCTGTGCATGCTGGTACGATAGACGGGAAACAGGCTGTGCATGCTGGTACGGTAGACTGGAGACAGACTTTGCTTGCTGGTACGATAGACTGGAGACAGTCTGTGCATGCTGGTACGATAGACGGGAAACAGGCTGTGCATGCTGGTACGGTAGACTGGAGACAGTCTGTGCATGCTGGTACGGTAGACTGGAGACAGACTTAGCATGCTGGTACGATAGACTGGAGACAGACTGTGCGTGCTGGTACGATAGACTGGAGACAGTCTGTGCATGCTGGTACGATAGACGGGAAACAGGCTGTGCGTGCTGGTACGTTAGACTGTAGACAGTCTGTGCGTGCTGGTACGATAGAATGGAGACAGACTGTGCGTGCTGGTACGGTAGACTGGAGACAGACTGTGCATGCTGGTACGATAGACTGGAGTCAGACTGTGCATGTTGGTACGGTACAATGGAGTCAGACTGTACATGCTGGTACGGTACACTGGAGTCAGACTGTGCGTGCTGGTACGAACCTCGCCGAGAGCAATATGAATGAACCGGTCATAGCCATAAGAATGAGAAACAAAGATGCCCTATTAGATATCCTTGAAAGAGGAGCATCCACATGCATGAGCTGTAACAAACTTTGCTGCTCTAGAATCGGCTTGTTCAGTCCCATCAGATTCTGACTGGACACAAGAAGAAACTAAAACTAGGGATTCATCAGGGCGCAGGAGGCGGAAAGCGCATCTATTGTCTTTAGAAACAGAAAAAGTCATTTTATGGATGGCAACTTTTTCGTGGTTAAAAGGAAGTTTTCATTTGTAACCTGCTCGTAATATAAAAATCCGTATCTACGACAGTGGGTCATCCATGGTTTTACTCTCCACAAACTTAAAAACATACAAAATAAAAAAAATTTGTATTAAAATTATATGTTCAATAATTGTATTTTTTAAAGTATGAAAATGAGATACAATTTACAAGTACATTTCTTTCTTATTAAAACATGACTTACTATTAGATATCAGTATTATACCTATTAATAAGTGTTAAAAAGTGTATCTATCTACCTATCTATCCATCAATCCATCCGTCCATCCATCCACAATAACAATACTAACAATAGATAGTATAAAACAGTCTATTTTCATAAGCTCAGTGACTAATGCATCGCCTTAAGGAGGCTTTAACCCTCGACCTCGAATTCAGGTCTTTCACATTTTTTTTCATAAATGCATTTAAAAAGCGATCACCCAGATACACATTTCTTTCTCTCCCCCGCCTTTCCAACTGGTCCAGACAAGTTCATAGCGTACCGGTATTGAGAAAGCTAAAAGCATGAAATAACCAAAAAAAAAAAAGATTTATGATAAGTCTAGATCTTTTTAAGAATTAAATCACATGACTGATCCAACTACACTTTTTACGCATTGTTTTTCAAGCTAGGACTTTGTAGCCACAGGAAACACTGCATTCCTCATTTATCTTCGGACTCAAAGACAAGCCTTAGTATTATTCAATGGAGAGACTTGGTTTGTCTATAAATCTTTACAAGTGCTTGCAGTAAGCAATCTATTTGTAATGAGTTTAATGACCTAGGCAGCTTATACGCTTGAATAGAAGTAGCTGGTCGGTGCAAGATGTCTTACAGTAATGAATAAAAACTGGAAATTAGCTTAAGTCAAATGGATAATGGAAATGTTAGTAATAAAAGGTCAACTAGCGTGTTGCATTATAATTTACATAGCTACGTCCAGCTCTTATATACCGGAAGTACTGTAGCCCCCATACTGCAAGAGCTCCACACGATCTTTCAGTAAGTTTTAGAATTTAGATAGTTAGGAAGATAGTTTGTAGCTCTTGCTAAACGCATTTTGAGATGGCCTATGCAGTTGGAATGGAACTAGAGACCTAAATACAAAGTTTAAACAAGAAAATATAAAGAATGATACTTATAAAAATCCATTATATTAAGCATAGATGTATCAATTAGTTTGGATCAGTCATGTCATTAAATTTGTAATAGATATAGCCGGACAATAAAAAGAATTTATTTAAAAAAAAAAGGGGGGGGGTCAAGCCGACATTTAACCACTCCGCTAGTGAAGTTCTTATGAACATAGAAGAATGTCTATTGATGTATTGTTTCCATAGTCTCATCGTATTTCAGGTTTGTTTTCACTCTTATTCCCCTTATACCACTACTTCAGTCAAGCACTATTTCTTTTCCTCATTCGAGATACCTAACATAATAATTGATTACCAATAGCTAATTAACTAATTGTTTATTGTTTTTTTTAATTGACTCCTGTGTTTTCAGGTCAAAGAGATATAATTGTGCGAATTTTCAGCTAGATCCCAGATTGGGTGTCGGAGAAATAACGTGTACAGACAGACAGACAGACAGAGTGAGTGGATCAAAGCTTTGTACAAAAGATTGTGTGACAAAATGACAAAAAAAACGAAACTTGAGAAAAGATGTTATGTTCTCCTCACTACCAGTTACTTCCCCTCCCCCCAACCCATCCCTTTCCCCTCTTACAGTGACAAGGAGACAGCAGGTAAACTGATTGTCTCTCCTTTGTGTTGGGGAGTTGGGGGGGGGTTAAGGGACCATAACTCTACCTAGTGACGTAATCACATTGTTAAGGCTTTCTTTCTTGTATTCTTCTTCTTTTTTTTTTTCTTGTTTTCTTTGCCAAGCGAACAGAGTCACGTGACGCAGATCACAGCGACATAGATATGTCACAAGTGGCAACACGCGTGCACTCATCTCCTGGTGAATGCCAACTTTCTGGCTGTTGTCTTTATTTACATGGGTGTCCTCTCGTGTGTGTCCGCTCAAGAGAACGTGTCTCTCTACTAGCGGAGTAGCTGAAGTAGTAACCACAAGGAAGGTTTATTTTCCAGAAGTCATTGCGAGCCTCTAAACCTCAGGACGTCTTACAAAGGTGAGTACTGTCAGACTGTCTGCAGTTTCATTATAACAAAACTGTAATTTTAAAAGCAAAAGCTAGTCAAATAGAAGTTTTTGCTATGAATATAATAGAGTCTATTGAAAGCTCAGTGGTATTTTAGTGCTATTTTATTAATGTTAAACAAATATTATTAAATTGTCATTTTAGTTCTTTTACAAAGCTTATATCAATTCTGTGTGTGTGTGTGTGTGTGGTAAAACGTCAGTAGACGTCACTTCCCCCACACCCTTTTTTGGATCAAGTTGAAACTTTGCAAAATTATTTATTTGCATAGGCAAGACATGAATCATTTTAAAAAATCAATTAGTGAATTACTTACTGGTAATTATTTTTTTTGTTTGATACCAGTAAGGGAAAAAACTAATCCTTCAGTATATGTAGAGTTTCTTCCCCTTAGATAATTGAATACGTTACATCTCCAAACGCCCTTTGAACAATTATTTATTAATCCTAAGAAAACGTAACTCGAGTAAAACATTCACCAAGTAGTCAATTAATTTTTAGGTAATTTGGTAATTATTTGGTAATTATTTTGTTTGATATCGAGAAAGGGAAATAACTTCTACATTATTGATTTGTATAGTTGTAAGTTGTGAGAGTTGTTTCCCTTAGATAATCTTTATTTTTTTTACATTTTACTTGGTGTTTCATAAATTTTGAACGCACCTTGAGAGATATTACGTCATAACCCAAACATCTTGCTGGAGGGGACTGCCGTTAGGGTTCAAACTAGGGACAGACTAACAACAGCCCCAAATGCATGCCCTACGACCGCGCAGCCAACCATCTGACGTGTAACTAATAGCCCAGCTTTAGTTGACTCAGTAAAATGTAGACTTCTGTTGAACATAACGGGATGACATTCTTAAGGCTGATCTAGTTCTGTTCAATTTCTAGGCAATGGATGAGAGAGAAAAAAAAACAGCCAGTACAAGAGTTCGTTGTTTTATCCAGTTGCTGGAAAACAAAGAGTCTAAAACAGAAATAAGAGTCAGTCCTCAGTCAGTCCTCAGTCTGTGGTGAAAAAACACACACCAACTTTAAAATAGAGTTTAAATAATTGAAAAGCGAAATGGGAAACACAGTTAAAAGACGGAATATAGGACTTCAATAAAAATGTAGTGTAATTTTCGTTTCGAGCTTAATTTCATTTCATTTTTCTTTCTTTAAAATAAATTATTTTGTTTCTATTTAATTTGTATCATTATTTCCGTCTTTTCCCAGTTTTCTTCCAATTTGACCTGCAGCAGGAAACGTTTGTCCCTTCTTGGGATTTGTTTTTCTTGCTTCCAATTTCGTTTTACTTTCTTTGTTCGTCTATTCAGCTGCTGTCTCTTATAGATGACTACATTACACTTTGACACAAGACTCTTGCTCATTGGACAAGAAATATTTTCTCGATTGCTTTTGACTTCTTTTCCCATTCCGAGATTGTGTGTTTATTATATGGCCTGGTGCGTGATTGCTGAGTAGCAAAGCGCTTGGCTTCCGAACGCAGGAGGTCAAGGGTTCGAATCTCGGCGAAGACTGAGGTTTTGAGCTTCTTGATTTTAGAACGCCCCTGAATCCACACAGCTGAAATGAGTACCTCACCTTAGTTGGGGAGATATAAGGCGGTAGGTCGTTGTGTTGACAACACTACGCCCTAGTTATAGACACAAATGAGCTTGACATCGATTGCTCTTTAGATCGCCAAGTCTGTAGTTTTAAGAAACGCAAATATAGAAGTATAAAAAAAAAAAGAACCTGCTAGCTACACATTAACAAGATTGCCTGTGTACTTGTTCGTATCCTGTCTAGTTACCTACAGGTACAATTAAGGTTACTTGAAGTCTTAAAAAAAAACTATTTTGTGTAGTCGACTCTAAAGAAAAGACACCGAGAGTCAAACAATAAAGTGAAACTTGTTTACGAATTGTAGACAACGCAGAAAGACATGCAGGCTATATTTAGCTCACGTTTGAAACACACCACACCTTGCAAGGGGAGAGAATTGGGTAAATTAATGAGCAAGCTATATGAGTTGGCAGGTGGAGACAGGAAAAAAAGTTAAGGCTATTAAAATTAAATAATAGCATGACAATTAAAAAATTCTAAGAAAAGAATTCGCTAATGAATTAAGCTGGTCTGAGATTACATTAAATAACCTGTGTCAGATAATGTAAATCAGAGCCTTAGCGAAACTTTATATTATCTTAAAGGTAAAAAAACAGTTGATATATTTTCCTTTCCATGCCCAATGCCAGTCGACCGGCGGCGTAGCATACGCCGATATTTTGCAGGGTTCCACGACAATTCGTTCACTGACATTTCGTTCACCGACAAATCGTTCACGACTTTTCGTTCACGCGACTATTCGTTCACCAGACATTTCGTTCACCCGACAATTCGTTCACGCGACTATTCGCTCACGGACTATTCGCTCACGGACAACTTGTTCACCGACAACTTGTTCACCGACAGTTGGTTCACGACAAATCGTTCACGCGACAAATCGTTCACGCGACTATTCGTTCACGGCACGGACAAATTGTTCACAGACAAATCGTTCACTGGATAGTAAAATATTGTTTATATTATATATTCTCGTCGCGTGTTTAATTTATTTACATTAAAACTTTTGTAGCTATTATTTCCAAGTGCAAAAAAATTCTATAGAGATCAGGTCAAATCCGAGTTTCTTTAATTTCGTTGTTGTTGTTGATATTTTGTTAATGAGAACAGTATGTGATAAAAATTATACTTAAAATAAAAAAAAATATAAAAAAAAGAGATCTTACAAGCTAGCTGAAAAATGTAAACGGGCCCTCACTTTAATATATGTAACATTTTTACTTTCACCTTTAATATAGCCTACCTTTACACCCCCCTCTTTTTTTTTCATCTACCGGGAATCTACCCATTCATCTGGCTACTCTAGTTAACACCTAGTGGAGGGCTAGACAGACTGGCTCCTCTGGAAGTAATAAAACTTTATTGGACATTGCCTATACACTTGTTCAATCTGTCTACACTGAAAATATCTAATAGGCACTAGTATAGTACTTTCCATCAAGTTTAAAAGAAGTTTTATTTTATTTTTATTTTAGTTAACTTGTTTCTATATGTGACCACCCATTGGTAGACTAATTTGATTGCTTGGACCTCAATAACAAATTTATTGAAACAATTTTATTTTGTTGTATTGCGATAAGTTATATTTTTTTGATAGGGAACCAAAATATTTCCTAGTGTTGTATATGTAATTAGTTTTCTTTTTTCTTAGATGTCTTAATTGATAAGTATTAACCTTAGATCTGTATCTATAGTATGTGACGTTCAGAGTTGAACAGTGAAACCATATATTGTACCAAATCTAGTACCATTGTTAAAAATCTAAATTATCTCTCGTAAAAACACTAAAAGGATTGTGGAAAAAATACTAGTGTGTCTGAGCTAGCCAGGAAAACAAGTGACTTGGCAGAATGCATGACGTGTAGGACGTAATCATCTTCTTTTTTAAAGAAACGTCTGTATTATATAAGATAAGATTTGTTTTTGTTAACAAGATATCAATAAAATGGGTATGTTAATTAAACATCTGGACCGCTATTAAGAAGATAAGCAAATATGGGTCGGTCGAACAAGACTACATGATGGACATGAGTGTAAAAGAAGGCCTACATGTTGAAAGTAAAAATGTTACCTATAGTAAAGTGAGGGCCCTTTTAAATGTTTCAGCTTGCTTGTAAGATCTCTTTTTTCTTTTCAGTATAATTTTTTATCACATACATTCCTCGTTAACAAAATATTAACAACAAACAAACAAAAATTAACAAAGAATTTCGGATCAGGCCCGATCTCTAGCAATTTTTTGTTTTTGGAAATATCCAGTGAACGATTTGTCTGTGAACAATTTGTCTGTGAACGAATTGTTAGTGAACGATTTGTCGCGTGAACGATTTGTCGTGAACCAGATGTCGGTGAACAAGTTGTCGGTGAACAAGTTGTCCGTGAGCGAATAGTCCGTGAGCGAATAGTCGCGTGAACGACTTGTCGGGTGAACGAAATGTCTGGTGAACGAATAGTCGCGTGAACGAAAAGTCGTGAACGATTTGTCGGTGAACGAAATGTCAGTGAACGAATTGTCGTGTCCCCATTTTGCAGGGCCGGCCTTACGCTACTGCAGCTTATGCGACAGCAGTGGGCCCTGCACTTTCATAGGACCCGTACTTTCATAGGACCCGCGCTAATTCTAGGTGTATAAATTATTAAATTAAATCATTTTATAACTTATAACAGATTTCCCGCGGCCTCCTGTCAATTTACCAGGAGCTCCTGAAAATTTCCTGAAATTACAAAATATACGAAAAAAGTCCTGGAAATATCCGGAAATTATTAAAATCTTTTGAAAACTCATACAAATCTCCTGAAATATATAGACAAAAATTGTAATTTGGGGTGTCATTCAATATGGAAAACGCCAATCATACGCACGATAAAAAAATTGGCATTATGCAATTCCCGTTATTGTGGAATCTAGTGAAAGAAGCTTTGCAAGCCTCAAAGTAATGAAGAATTACTTGAGGTCAACAATTCTCGTAGATAGATTGAAACATTTGGTAATTCTTGCTATTGAGCGCGATCTATGTAGGAAATATAATTCTTATGATATACTGTATGACTTTGCTACACGCAAGGCTCGTTTAGTAATTCTGTGCGTAGTAAAGAATGAATAAAATGCAAAGACGAATATATTTTCTAATACAAACTCTTAATTTTCAATAATTATCCGTATCCCTACCCAACCTGGGTCCCTCGAAATCCGTTCTGCATAGGGCTTCACAATGGTTAAGTCCGACCCTGCTATTTAGTGACGGGTGAATACAGAGTAGATTGCTTGTTCTCTTTCCATGACTTCTTGGTCACAATGGTTAGTCCGGCCCTGATATTTTGTAACGGGTGAAAACTGCTTGTTTCCCCCCACCCCCCTCTTTTTTGTTTCCTTTCTAAAAATACATAGGGTAACTCTAGTCCGTCCGTCCTGATGAAATAAAAGAGTGATTTTTCCATAACGTGGTGTCCAAACTCTTGAGCCATGAAGAGAATTATATAATATATATTATATTAGATGTTTCCATAGAATAGAACTAATCAATATAATACACTCGTGTATGTCATTTTTAAAGAGCGCATTCGTCTAAGTCTCACCTAAACAAAAAATATGGGCTCCCTAAATCTGTCCCGTTCTTGGTTTGCTTTCAAACAATACAATCTTAGTAACAAACTATCAGATGCACGTTAAAACAAAGATAAACAATGAAGGCCTCGTGGCCCAAGCGTCCTTCATTTTACTTGGTCCGACAGGGTCACATGTATGCATGTTTTATCGTATTTTCTATTCAGTCGTTCACCCCCTGCAGCAGTAAATCTTTGATTTTTGAGGTCGGTGTAATTATAACACAGACAGCCAGGAGTGTCTCATTTGTTTCGTGATTTCTAGTACCACATGAATGAAACTTTTAAAACGTAACAGCATCTGGGACAAATGGATGCTGAGACCACAGGAGTGTCTCATTTGTTTCGTGATTTCTAGTACCACATGAATGAAACTTTTAAAACGTAACAGCATCTGGGACAAATGGATGCTGAGACCACAGGAATGTCTCATTTGTTTCGTGATTTCTAGTACCACATGAATGAAACTTTTAAAACGTAACAGCATCTGGGACAAATGGATGCTGAGACCACAGGAGTGTCTCATTTGTTTCGTGATTTCTAGTACCACATGAATGAAACTTTTAAAACGTAACAGCATCTGGGACAAATGGATGCTGAGACCACAGGAGTGTCTCATTTGTTTCGTGATTTCTAGTACCACATGAATGAAACTTTTAAAACGTAACAGCATCTGGGACAAATGGATGCTGAGACCACAGGAGTGTCTCATTTGTTTCGTGATTTCTAGTACCACATGAATGAAACTTTTAAAACGTAACAGCATCTGGGACAAATGGATGCTGAGACCACAGGAGTGTCTCATTTGTTTCGTGATTTCTAGTACCACATGAATGAAACTTTTAAAACGTAACAGCATCTGGGACAAATGGATGCTGAGACCACAGGAGTGTCTCATTTGTTTCGTGATTTCTAGTACCACATGAATGAAACTTTTAAAACGTAACAGCATCTGGGACAAATGGATGCTGAGACCACAGGAGTGTCTCATTTGTTTCGTGATTTCTAGTACCACATGAATGAAACTTTTAAAACGTAACAGCATCTGGGACAAATGGATGCTGAGACCACAGGAGTGTCTCATTTGTTTCGTGATTTCTAGTACCACATGAATGAAACTTTTAAAACGTAACAGCATCTGGGACAAATGGATGCTGAGACCACAGGAGTGTCTCATTTGTTTCGTGATTTCTAGTACCACATGAATGAAACTTTTAAAACGTAACAGCATCTGGGACAAATGGATGCTGAGACCACAGGAGTGTCTCATTTGTTTCGTGATTTCTAGTACCACATGAATGAAACTTTTAAAACGTAACAGCATCTGGGACAAATGGATGCTGAGACCACAGGAGTGTCTCATTTATTTCGTGATTTCTAGTACCACATGAATGAAACTTTTAAAACGTAACAGCATCTGGGACAAATGGATGCTGAGACCACAGGAGTGTCTCATTTGTTTCGTGATTTCTAGTACCACATGAATGAAACTTTTAAAACGTAACAGCATCTGGGACAAATGGATGCTGAGACCACAGGAGTGTCTCATTTGTTTCGTGATTTCTAGTACCACATGAATGAAACTTTTAAAACGTAACAGCATCTGGGACAAATGGATTTCGTTTTAAAACCTATTTAGCATAAAAGGTCAAGGCCACATGTAAGTTGTGGATAATGTCACTTAAGCAGGAAGTAAGCGCGACATAGACGGTGATGTCACCATGTAGAAACAAAAAATGACAGCATTCGAACTCAAAACCCCTGGTTTATAGGCCTACATAAAAAACTATACCACTCAACCACCTTACTGTAATATCAGTAAGCTTTTAGTGCAATGTAAATGTCTATCTTAAAATTTTCCTCGATGACCTATTATGTTTAATTTTTATTTTGTATTACATGAAATATCGTAACTGTGATATAAAGTCAGCCTATTTAGACAAAGTTTTTATCAGCCTACTCCGTCTGTCTGGTAAAAATCTTATACATGTTATATCTCACACTTCCCGTTTCTCGGATCAAGTGGAAACTTTACACATGTATGCATCGTCCAAAACAATGCATGAATCAACAAACAAAAAATTAAATTAGTTAGTTAATTAGTGGTAATTAATTGGTCGCGTTTTATATAAAAATGGAGATAAATCTTACAGTATTGAGATCTATTGTACCAATTGTGGGGTTCTTTCTCTTAGGTAAGCTTTGCTGTTGTCTTTATTGAAGTATTTAAAACACATTTCGTTTGTTTTCTCCCCTAGTTCTATTGGATGCCAAGAAAATGACGTCCCACTTGTCAACCAATCACAAGAAAAAGAGTTGCCTCCTCTTCTATGTCTACGCTTACTGCTGTGGCACTTGCACTGGGATCATCGCCGTCAGCCTGGCCTTCATGGAGGTCAGCGCGCCTCAGACTCGGGTCCTGATTGTTCTGGCCCTGGTCATCAGCATCTTCTCCTTCCTGGCTCACGTCGCTGTGTCCAAGAGGCCCCAGACGCCAAACGTGGTCATGGTCAGGACACTGCTGGTAGGGTTGGGCCTCGTAGCTTCAGCCGTGCTGTCTGGTGTGTCTGCCTTTTTTAACAGCGGGACCATCAGTCTCCTCTTTGTTTGCTGCACCCTGTTCGGTATATTCTACATCTCGGCCTGCGTTGGATACATTCTCAACGTCCAAATGCACTGGAGGAACGGCGCTCCTCAGACTAACGTCACTTCCGCTTCCAGTTCAGGGGCAGTAAGCCAAGTGTACATGACGACCATGTACAGTCCGTATGAAGTCTTCAGTTCTGAACTTGTACAGCGTCAAGTCGATGGCGTGCATGCATCTTGCAGGACTGATATGATGTTACGAGTTCCCGCTGTCAGTGAGCTCCCTTCATACGAGCAGCTCCAGTTTCCAGAACCACCGAAATATTGGGAAGTCGCGAGCTCAATGGAGTTGTCTGCCCCTGAACAAATATCTTCTGAACTTCCCCCAAAATACGAAGACATCGCTCAGCTGACTGATACTGAGAGAGGAAACAACGCTAACAAGGACATTGTGGCGCCAAACCAATTGACGTGATATTTTCTATGAGTATATACTTTGTCTATTCATGTCTGAACAAAAGGGCAAGCTGATGTAATTGGTTCATAAATGCAAAAGATAAATCAGAAAGTTGAATATTTGCCTGCCAACTTTAAAACATAGAAATAGAAACATAATTACTTTTCGGATTTGACTGAGACTCACTTAGCGTAGCATGGTGTCTCGTCATAATAGCATTTAAACAAAAACTTTACTATAGTGTTGGGGGTGGGCAGGAGGTGGACTGACTACCACCCGGACCTACCGAGGAATCGTTTATGCATTCTTAGTTTTCAAAAGCCTACGCATGTCTCATCCGACTAGAGATCATATACCCCCCTTCCTCCTCAGCGCAGGTTTCGATCTGACAAACGATATGCGTTTAAAAGCATTATACAATGTTAAAATCAGCGTGCAGTTATTTTAGTTCCCATGTTGCATGTAGTTAAGGCTCAATCAGACCATACCCTCATCACGTCTGCTTGCAATGTTTAATTTCATCTTAAGTCCTAGCAGTCCTATACAAGAAGAGGAGACAGTGTCTTGATAACCACTGGAGTTCAAGGCCGGGGAGAAGGTCTCATGGAACAAAACAATGGGACGGAGAGACACACGTCAGGGGAGGTAATCAAGAAAACGAATGGAAAGCATTTCAATTATTGGAAGTTTTGTCATCAAAGGGATGTAATACATTAAATGTCAAATCAAAGCCAATAACTCTTTAATGTTCTCTCTGTCCGTGTGTGTGTGTGTACATTTTATGGATTTATATATATATATATATATATATATATATATATATATATATATATATATATATATATATATATATATATATATATATGTATGTGTATATATGTGTGTTTTTCTGTGTGTGACTGTTTGTGATTTAAATAATAATAATACCAATAATAAATATTTAATGATTTGTTACGAATTTTGAACCTTGTTTCATTCCGATGCAGGTTGGTAATATAAAATAATCAATTCTCATGGCCCAAAATGTTTCTATGCTGTTTCTCACATTTCTCAATCTCGGGTGAAGTAAAAAGTTTAATGTCACATCCACTGAACCCGACAAGATAGGAATCAATTTAAAAAGAACAATTAGTTAATTAATTATTTGTGATTAATTATTTTGTTTGATCTCAAAATAAGGGAAATAAATGTTACTTAATGAGAGATGTTACGATCTTCTCATTCAGGCCTTCTGCAAACACTGCTAAACATAACACAGTACATCTAATACAAGAACTTGACAACAAGAGTTTCAATAAACATTGTGGCGGTTTATTTACAAATACATAAAAAAACAGCCACTAAACACAATTGTCTACACTAACTTCAAATGCTTTGCTACACAACAGAACTGCCTAACTAATCACTACAAGTCTCTCTAGCTCGTGCAGCTACATTTTCGAGGACTCACAAGGTACCGCACAGTCCTTACTGCCTTGTTGCCCTGGACTCAACAGTCCTTTCTTACACACTGTCCCTCGTCCGTGAAGGTTCTCGCTCACATGACCACAACACGGGTCATACTTGCGTGTACTAGCAGTACTGTCCCTTGTCTATCGACAACCCTTGACCTGTGTGATTGGCATGAGTCGTATGTGTCAGTAGGCCTCATACATTAATCCTTTCAGTCCGCCATTGGAGTTATTACATTGCCCCCTTCTTAGATTTTTCCGTCCCGGACAAAATCTACCTTACGGCATTGGCTGTAGAGGTTTATCGACGCAGGTGGGGGTCTATCAGTGGGAGCGGCAGTGGGCCTGTATTGTCATCTCGATGGAGCCATCTCCATTGCTGCCAGTGTATGGCTTTTTCTCCAATCATTATCCAGGTACTTTTACTAGAGACGGTCACATTGTTTATAATCGAATCCCGGTCACTTCATTCCCGGTTACTTTAATCCCTGTCAATTTATTTCCGATCTCTTTATTCCATCCCCTGGTAATTTGTTCCCCTACCCTTTGATCGCCAGTTTGATACATTTGTATAAGCCATCGTATAATGTTGCAAGTTAAGGCTTTGAATTTAAACGCCCGTTTTATAAAAAAAAAAACAACTAAAGTATATATAAATATAAGATATTTGATGATATTTTTGGTTTGCTGATCAGAGGATTAATTGACCTGGGGATTAAATTACCAGGGGATGAGGTGACGGTGATGAAATGATCAAAGATGAAGTGAATGAAAAAGAAATGATCGGGGATGAAGAGGTCGGGGATTAAATTATCGAAGTGGACACCATTATAATCAATGTTTTGTTTGTTTGATAAAGCTAGACTACTTGTATCTTTGAATGATTTCACCTTGCCCAGCTTGTGTCTCAAAAACAAGTCAAAAATCATTATACTGTGGTAGGAATTTAACTCTAGCCATCAAAAGTTACTTGGATGGTGATTCAAAAAGATGTTTTTAAATAATGAATGCTGACTAATTATTTCTGTTTTCAGTTGTTCTTTTCTCATTTCCCGGACCTCATTTTTTTAAATCTCCCTGTCCTTTCTGTTCAAGTCTCTTTTTTTTATATTTCTTTGTGAAAGTTCGTCTCCTCCATTTAGACACTCAATCTCACTCTCAATCTCACTCTCAATCTTACTCTCAATCTCACTCTCAATCTGTCCAATTATTCTCTCTACTTCTCCCCACTCTTATGAATCTTTCTTTCAATCCCCACCGCCTCTCTATTTCTCTTGTATCTTGATAAATTGATGAATCTATTTCTATCACCCCCGCCCCAAACTCAGTTTTTTTCTCTTTCTCTCATAATCCTCACTGTTCAGTCTTAGTCTCTGTCTCACTCTCTCTTTCTCACTCTCTCTTTCTCTCTTTCTCGCTCTCTTTCTCACTCTCTGTTTCTCTCTTTCTCGCTCTCTTTCTCTTTCTCTCTCTCTCGTATACGCTCTTTTATGTCTCTAGCCTTTGTGAGGTAAACAATCTTACTTTTTTTTTTTTCTCTTTCTCTCTCAAGTCCCTCACCGACCCCCACTAAAGTGTGTGTAATATTTAATTTCGCTCAAAGACGAATCACGTTCAGTCCCAGAATCCCACGAGAGTACACTAAGTGCTTCGGTCTTTTAATAAACCTCCGCGTTGGGACCAAGTCCTTCTTAGAACATCAAAAACTCTGGACTTTAGGGACTTCAGTTTTGATATTTTAGCGAGTTTTTCTTTTTTAGAACTTTTTTATCTTCTTCTCACATCTTTGAATTCTGTTGGTTCGATTGTAAAACTATCACACACAAATATATAGAAACACACACACAACACACAAACCTGTGAACGTAGCCTCTTGCAACATATTTGTTCAGAACACAACTAACTCTCAGTCTCAAGTGAAGAATAGTTCCACTGATCTTTGAGTATCGTGTGTGTTTGTGAGGTAACCTTTGATGTTGTAATACAGTTGCTTAAAGGATGCAGCACTCCAATTCAAAATAGTTCAAGCTATAAACTACTTTGAGTGACATCATGGATCCAATCTTGAGACACTCCAGGAAAGACTACACAGTATAGTAGAAACAATGTATACAAACTCTTTTTTTAATGTTTGCGTACTTTTTACCTCGATTATACCAACTCACTCCGTCTGTTTGTCTGTCTGTCCGTCCGTCTTTCTATCTTTAAAGGTCTACACTTTTTTTTCTTCCACTTCCCATTCTCGGATCATGTTGAGACTTTGCATAATTATTCATTGTGGAGGACGACATATAAAGCAAAAATAAAATCATAGAATACTATTTGTGTACCTTTTTTCTCGATTAAATTCATTCATTTAATTTTGTTTTAATAATAATAATAATAATAATCTTTATTATCCGTAAGGAAATTTGTCTTACAATTTGAGCATTACACCAAACAAAAAACATTATAACTATAAGAAACCAGAGTGTACATTCACACATGGTCAATGAACTAAGCTTAGGGAAAATAAGTCTTGTGTAGAGAATTAGCCCCTCAATAATGAGAGATCTGACAGCGAATGTACTGGCGCCCGTTCTCCAAAGCACAAAAGTAGTTCAAGCGTACAAGTTGAAAGACCTAGACAGTAACTTACAAAATTGTTTACAGTTTTTATTGGTTCAAAATAAGTGATGCAATTTCACACAATATAATATTGTTGGTTTTTTTTTTTTTAAACATCGGAGGTGCGTAGGCTGAGCTGTAAGGTGCTTGGCTTCCAAACCGAGGGGTTGCGAATCCTGGTAAAGACTGGGACCTTTAATTTGGAGATCTTTAGGGCACCTCTTAGTTCACCCAGCTCTAATGTGCACCTGACATTAGTTTGGTAAAAGTAAAGGTGGTCGTTGGCGGTTGTCATGATACCCTCGCTAACCTTGAGACACAGAAACAGATGACGTTTACATCATCTGCACCATAGATCGCAAGGCCTGAAAGGTGTACTCTTTTTTTTTTAACTAATTTTTATTTCACTTTTGTAAGATTGATAGATCAGATCATCTAATCAAATGGTATTTAATTTAACTACAATTGACCACCTCAGCGTAAGTACTGTAACAATAACAATATAGATGCAAATACGAACAACAGTATTAAACAGCAGTGTTGTAGTATTTAAAATCAAATGAAAAAAAAAGATGAAACTGTCAACAAGCAATGACTGTGCCTAACACTAAGTATGTGAGTCTCCAATTAAAACTATATAACAAGACTTTAGTATTGGCTACACTGGACAGACAAATACAAAGACTTCATTGATGCCATTTCTACAGAATCGAAATATTGGAAATGTTTATAGTAAATGGTTTTATTATTTTTGAGCCATTAAAGAATTGAACCTGCTGCTGTTAAATGTGCATTGCCAACGTGTTTACAAAGCTTGTATCAATTCACCCTTTCTAGAAAGTTTGTACACGTTTTGTATCCCACACGCCATCTCGGATCAAGCTGAAATTTAGCACAAGTATTTTTTTTAGCTGACAAAATAGGAAACAATAAAAAAAATGTATCAGTAAGTTAAGTAACTATTGGTAGTTAATTATTTTGTTTGGTATCTTGAAAAGGGAAAGAAATAGTAACTGACTGATAAGGTGGTATAAGTTGAATTAATCACCTTTATACTTTGTAGAAAGAAAAGTTTGAAACTAACAATAAAAAACTATAAAATCATCTATTTTCATATGCATTTCTCTTGCACAGGTGGTTATTAAATTTGCCTTAGGTAGTTGAGGAGGCTTTAGCCCTCGAATTGGAATTCAAGTCTTCAGGTCTTAAAAAGCGATCACCCATATACCCCCGTCTTCCCCCCACCTTTCCAACTGGTCCAGACCTAAATATAATCATAACTTATTGTGAAAGTTAAATGTGTGATATAGCGCTTAACAAATACTATTGGTAAAAATGTGTCTAATCGCACATATTTGTTGTTGTTGTTGGTCTCGATCTATTACTAATTGAATCATATGACTATTCCAAACTAATTGTGACTATTACTCTTAATGTAAGATTTTAAAATATTTTTTTAAAAGTATTTTTATGTTTTTCTTTTTTTTTCAACAGGGTTAATTTTAAAAAAAATTTTTAGTGTGATTAATTTTATTTTTAAACAAATAACCGCATGGCTTATTTTCTTATAGGTATGGCGTCATCCTCCAACAGGTTGGCCACACCCGAAGCAAGCCACCACAGTCACCGTGGACATCGCAAACAAGGTCACTCTCACCGTCACGGGTCAAAGTCGCCCCAGCCTGGCAAGGAGAGGTCGTCGGGTGAGAGGTCAGACAAAAACTGGACCAGCACCAGACACACCAGGGATGATGAGGATGAGTTTAGGCGTGCCCAGTGCTTACGAACCAGCAAAGAGTGAGTACACTTAGATTCAGTACTTTGTTTCAGAGACGCCCCTTATCCCAGTGGATGACCTGCGGAAAGGAATTTCTGTTTTTGAAGGTTTAAAAAGTCAATTGCACAGAGAATTAGTAAATTTAAAACGCAGACAAAATACTAGTATCTTAAACAAAAATAAATCTCTACACTATTTCTTAACTTTCGTAAGTACACGCAAATGCAAATTGCAGAGTAGATAACTACTTTCGCTGCTTTTTAAAGATGATTTCGTTGTTATTTCCCTTCCAACGCTATAAGTTTCTTCTCCTACAATGCAATATGACGTCGGTCTTTTTGCCCTAGGGACTTAACCCAATAGAGGCTTCATCTAGTCACAGATGCAAACCACTAACAGTTTCAAGTGTCCAACCAAAAACTAAGTAGACAGTCATTAACCCCCCCCCAAAAAAAAAATATGATTTACTTTTTTACTAAAAAAAAAATAATGTGGCATAGTTTTATAAAATAATTACATCACACACATACATACATACACACATATATATTAGAGATGGGAATCGAACCCAACTTTTAAAGTTCGGGTTCGGTTCGGTTCGGTCAGATTTAAGTTCGAGTTCGGTTCGGTTCGATGACGAGTATAGTTCGGGTTCGGTTCGGTTCGGTCAGGTCTAAAGTTCGGGTTCGGCTCGGTTCGATGTTATGAAATTATGTAATAGCAAAATTAAGTTATAAGGTTTAATACAATTTATCAGATAAAACACTTTAAGTTTAATTTTTACATAAAACAAATACTTTGCAACATATAATAGGCCTATGGTCAATACTTTTTCCAAAATAATGTTGCCTACATACATTTTAAGCATTGTAAAAATTTCTTAATAGAGATAGAATTGAAGATGCGGCAGGTTTTTGCTCAAGTCGGCAAGTGGTTTAATTCTGGGCATGACAGGGCGCTAAGCGTATTCTAACCTTTTTCTCATAGTAAGAAGAGATATTTTTTTTAAAGGCTAATATCGATGTGCTTTCTTTCAGAACGCACTATTCATCAAAATAAAAAAACAAATATTCTTCGTGTAAAGACGTCTCTATCGAGGATTTTTTTTTCACACTAAGTCGTCACTATAATAAATTGCAATATACGGAAGAAATTCGACTATTCTGAGACAAAAAATGCAGAGGAATCACACTAGCGGAGATGTTTTAAAATGTTTTCTTCCAAACGTTTTGACTCATATTGTGCATACGAGCCTCGCAAAAAGCAGTCTACAGTTGACAAGGTCTTATTAGAAGATAAAATGACATCTCCTACTTAATATATTTTAATTTTTAAACATGTAATTATACTAATATTCAGATAAGTTAAACTGAAAATAAAACTTTTTTTTCGACGTCGCCTCTCCTTGTTAGTTGGTCGTTGGTTTGTCGCTTACAAACAGCTAGTACAATTGAACCAATAAAGGCGTTTTATATTTTTACCGGTAAGGATAGTATAGAGGGACTTCTTATGGTCCGTCAGTTACGCTGGGCAGGGCACGTATCCCGTATGGGAGACGAACGTATGCCAAAGACAGTCTTATTTTTTTTTTGTGAGATAAAAGGTGGCCGCCATAAAAGAGGCGCCCCACGGAAACGCTTCAAAGACCAGTTTAGGCGTCAACTTTGCTTAGCTGACATAGAAGAGAGCACCTGGTTACATGCGGCTTCAGAACGAGTCAGTTGGAGTTCACTCCCGAAGGCCGCGGGATACACATTTGAGACCAAAAGAAAATCCGCTGCCGAGGACAAACGCAGACACGAAAAGAAAAACTAAATGGACCACCTGCGGACAGTGGTTATGCTTGCCCTGGATGTGGCAAAATATGTAGGTCACATCTGGGACTGCGCAGCCATGGGAAAAACTGCATTCCTCACTAATCTTCGGACTCGAAGACAAGCCTTATAAAAACATATAAATTTAATAAGCTTTAAAATAAAGTTCTTATGTGAACAACTCAATATAGCCTAACTGTTATTACAATATTCACATATTTAACTTTTGATAGAGATGTAATATTAATGAAATATACTGATATTTAAACGAAATCTTGGTCTCAAGATTGTCTGCCGTTTCACATTTGCATTACGCTAATTTCATCATACTCAATGCATAAACACAAATCAGTCGCTTAACCTCTTCTTATCGCCACCAGACACCACACACACACACACACACTCTATGACACCCCTTTTTGTCAGGAAGTTGCGTCTCCCCATCCCCCAATTCAAGGTACTCGCCATCCCCTCCCACGGGGGAGGACCCAAAGTTTGAGAAACGCTGCATTAAAAATACTGATGATCAATAATGCAAAACAAAATAATAATAAAAATATTCAGGGGCGTTGCTAGGAATTTTTCATCATTTGGGAGCCCGGGAGGGGCTGGACCTCTTTGGGGGCCCCTGCATTTTGCGTAATATTGAATATTGTAAAAAAAAACTCTCATTTGGGCCCCCCCTCAAGTGGGGGCCCTGGGAGATTTTCCATTCCCCCCCTCCTCCCCCACCCTTGCTACGCCACTGATAATATTCCAATATGGAATACTTCACAATTTTGTAAAAATAAATCACTTAATAGAAGATAATTAAAATTTATTTTAAACTAGAACACAAATGAACTTATTGTAGATTTATATCTACACCCTCTAATTGGCCAAAACTATTCTACTCTCAACTAACAGCCATCTCAAATAAAAGTGAAAATATTTTAATGTTGACTTAGTACTTACTAGGAACTAGAGTCTAGATCTAGATCTAATTAGAGGGCGCCTATTCAACTCAAAACCAATATTGCAAAAGGCCCGCGAAAATTCAAGACCAGGGGGGAGTCGGCACATACGGAAAAACCCATGGGAACCCCAGCGCGCCGCTTTTTTTTTCTTTTTAAAGTTCTCAAAATACCCCCCCCCCTTACCAAGTTTTCAAAGTATAATGGAATCATTAGAATTTAAATAAAATATTTAAGTAATTTTTTTTATTTTTTTAAACCAAAAAATTTAAAAAAAAAAGGATGTACAAATTGCAAAATTAGTTCGGTTAAGATAAGGAGGGTTCGTTCGGTTCGGTTCGTACCAAGCAGTTTCAAAGTTCGGGTTCGGTTCGGTTCGGTCATAAGTGAGGTTCGAGTTCGGTTCGTTCGGTTCGGGTTCGGTTCGTTTCCCATCTCTAATATATATATATAGACATACATCTATATTATAAAGTAGAATGTGAGGGGTATGTATGTATGTATGTATGTATGTATGGATGTATGTTACTTATAGACATCAAAACCGCTTGACCAATCTTGATAAAACTAGGCAGGAATGTTCCTTGGGTACCAACTTAGACCGTAGTGTATGTATTGTAGCCCTAAAACAAACTTAAGACCCTCAAAAAAAAATAAAGTTGTCCGACTCTATTACAGCTATAGTATTTTATGGATCTAGGCCATGTCTACAATGTTGACATGAGAAAAGATAGAAAGGATTTAGACCTAGATCTAATTTTAAGAAATACACTTTGCGCAGATAGTTTTTTACTTTGACACATGAAAAGACAAAAGAAGATCCATTAATTTCATTATATAATAAAATTAACCTTCAATTTTGTGTTTCAAAAGCATTTTTTACATTAATTAGTTCCTTATATCTGTGATTACAGATTTCCTGACGAACATTCTTTCATTAGACAATTCAGTAATGAATCGCGTACTAAATATTAATTCGTTTAATTGTTTACTTTATAATCCCATCCCTAGATCTAAAACTCTAATTCAACTCTAAGATGATAAAACTTCTCTTCGCACAGATAGTTTTATACTTTAACACATAAACATATTAATTAAAGTCCATTCATTTCATATTTTGATCAAATAAACATTCAAATTTGGTTTTCTAAAGCTACAGTCATCTACGAAAGCTGCGAAGCCGAGTTAAAGGCCTAGATCTATGTTCATTCATGAATCGCGTACTAAAAATTATTTCGTTTTATTGTTACTTTATAATCCCATCCCTAGATCTAAAACTCTAATTCAACACTAACATGATAAAACTTCTCTTCGCACAGATAGTTTTATACTTTAACACATAAACATATTAATTAAAGTCCATTCACTTCATATTTTGATCAAATAAACATTCAAATTTGGTTTTCTAAAGCTACATTCGTTTACGAAAGCTGCGAAGCCGAGTTGAGATAGGCCTAGATCTATATTCATTCATGAATCGCGTACTAAAAATTATGTCGTTTAATTGTTCACTTTATAATCCCATTCATTTAACAAAGCTATCGCTCTTTTTGTTTTTTAATAGATATGAATGTTTCGGCTTCGGGTAAACCCATTTTCGCAAACCTAATTTTATTTTCGTAGCGAAAGAGAAAAAACTTGAAAGGATCATTAGTTAAGTTTAACATACATCTAAATCCAATCCACTAGATTATTCAAAAGCATTTTTTACATAAATTAGTTCCTGATATCTGTGACTACAGATTTCCTGGCGAACATTATTTCATTAGACATTACCAATGGTTACACATTAACACATCTCTCTACTGAGTCTATTCCTAGGCCTAGGTCTAAAACTCTTATTGAACTCTAAGATGATAAAACTTCTTTTCGCAAAGATAGTTTTGTGCTTTAACACATAAATATACTAATTATTGTCCATTCATTTCATATTTTAATCAAATTAACATTCAAATTTGTTTTTCTAAAGCATTTTAATACATTCGTTCGCTGTTCGCTAAAGCTGCGTAGCCGTGTTGAGATAGGCCTATATTCATTCATGAAAAAAGGTCACGCATGCACAGCACAGAATGAACTCTATAAAAGCCAATGTTTAACTCTAGATTAGTGTAGATTTAGATCTATGTCTACCTCAATATATACTTTATACTTTATACACATGAACATACAAAATTTAGTCTATTCATCTCAAATTTTAATCAAATATATGTAGGCCTACAAGCAAATGTTTTAATTTGAAAAAAAAATGGATTTAAGCCTATTAGCTATTTTGATTTCATAGCTTCATTCACACTATTTTTACATTGACACATTCGCTTTACTTATTACATTATTATTTCGTTTAATTGTTTACAAAACACTCTCACTGACTATATCGACAGTAATGCGCAAATAAAGACCCGCGGGTCGCGGGTAACATATGTCTAGTATATATATATAATGAAACACATGCTTTAAAACTAATGCAAGTATTAATCAGCCTAACAAAATACCAAGGCAAAAGGAGACAAAGTCTGTTCTAGTTTGTCATAATGATGAGCATGTATTCACACAGGTTATAGTTGTATGTGTGTATGTTATATGTTTGTATGTTATCTGTTGGAAAGCAACTTTCAAACAAGTTTATCAGTATGCTTGCCCCAAGAGGTCTCCACACACACACACACACACAATTACACACACACTCTGACAACACCAGAAGATTAAAAAAAAGTTGTTTAAGTCATGTGACTTTGACTTGAACAAAAAAATGAGAAAAGTTCCCCCGCATCGCGTGTTTCAGTAAGTTTGGGACTTGCACATAAAACTAAGTGACGATCATTTAGTTCTAATCAGAAACCTTAGCAAAACTCTCTGTGTGTTAGTCAAGACCTGGTCTATTATTTAGAAGTTGTCCAAGACAGAAATTAAAATCATGATTAGTAGCATTGTGACAATAAAATGTAACTGGAGGTATTGTTCATATATTAATCAGTGAAGTTTGAAGAGCTTTGGGCTAATAACATTCTTATTACACATAATGAATGGAACAATCGTACTCTAAACTCTTGTATTGTTACTCCTTTCAAAGCTCATGAAATGTATGGCTATGGGTTGTTTTGAGTTGTATTTTCTCGGTTGGGGTGGCTGCCTGGGGTTATGGTAGGCATTGTGATTATGTTCCTGATAGTCTCCAGTTTGAACCCTGCTCACCGTCATTCTGACTTCCCGAAAGAGAATTGTGCCAGGATGTAATTGGTAGCATTTCTGGAAAAGTTCTGTAAACTTTTTTTTAAAATGTAAATCATAATGTGAAGATGGGCATGGATTTTTAGTTAATACTGATTTACGCTCATATCAAAAGATACACTCAGATTTCAGAAATAATTATTTTCTTAGAATTTTATTAATTAGACGATTTGCAAGTTTATTTCAATGACAGAAATTTCAAACGCAAATTCTAATGGCCATTTTTTTAAAATTCGCAACCACTGCCTGTAGCTGTACAAAATATATTTCAGGGGGAAAGGGGGATAACGAATATTAAAAAAAAAATAAAAGAAAAAAATAAGTTTCAAATATAGCGATTTTAAAATTTTTTAGTAAGGACTTAAGACTTGCCCGTCCTGAGAACTAAAGACTTGCCCCTAGTGAAGACTAAAGACTTGCCCCTAGTGAAGACTAAAGACTTGCCCCTAGTGAAGACTAAAGACTTGCCCCTAGTGATGACTAAAGACTTGCCCCTAGTGAAGACTAAAGACTTGCCCCTAGTGAAGACTAAAGACTTGCCCCTAGTGAAGACTAAAGACTTGCCCCTAGTGAAGACTAAAGACTTGCCCCTAGTGAAGACTAAAGACTTGCCCCTAGTGAAGACTAAAGACTTGCCCCTAGTGAAGACTAAAGACTTGCCCCTAGTGAAGACTAAAGACTTGCCCCTAGTGAAGACTAAAGACTTGCCCCTAGTGATGACTAAAGACTTGCCCCTAGTGAAGACTAAAGACTTGCCCCTAGTGAAGACTAAAGACTTGCCCCTAGTGAAGACTAAAGACTTGCCCCTAGTGAAGACTAAAGACTTGCCCCTAGTGATGATTAAGAGGGAGGAACAAAGAAACAAGATAAGAGACAAAACAACAACACATAACTCGCCCCCCATTGCACCGCCTCTGCCTCTTGATCTTTCAGTACTTGGGAAACTTCCAGCCTAATTCTAAGTAGATTAGAAAACAATTTCTCTCGGGTTGATGGATGAAGTGTTTACTTCGATGTGATGTCAGACACTCGTAGACTGCTCTTATTTGTCCGGCCTCTATCTTGTCTCGCCGCTGGAGTCTCGGTTTGTCACGCTGACAGCGCTGGAGTCCAGGCTCTCTTGTCGTGTCAGATCTAAACACCTGCCAATCGAAGGTTCGGGCAGCCAGTCAATATGTATATCACCCCCGCCCCGCCCCGCCTCGCCCCATACCCATACCAACCAGCTCGATTCCGTTTCACTGCAATGAGGGATAAAACACCTCGGAACAAGGCTCGCGTTCTGAGGATTTGAGTTTTGTAACAGTAAATACTTGGAAAGTACGTTTTGTTCTAACTACTGGTGGTCTTAGTGCAGTAGGGCAGTATGACCTAATTAAGTGATTGACAGACACAAGACAATACAAAACATGTGGAACTCACACAAGGATACTCGCTCCTGGGAGGACCCATTTATGTAAGTTTATATGTATAAATATATTGATTCATTCTTTTCTCTAAGTACTAGCTGTTATTAATATTAATCTTATCTCTTAGGCATATAGAAAGGCAAACACAGAGAGAGAGAGAGAGAGAGAGAGAGAGAGAGAGAGAGAGAGAGAGAAGAATGTATTAAACTTATGGTTGCAGTATGGAATGTCGTTCGGACTTCTGGATGTTCTCGGGTTCAAACCCTGCCCTCTGCCATCCCCTGTCGTTCTTCGGAAGATTCAAACTAAGAAGTAGATTATCTTCAACTCTGAAGGAACATCTGAAGCATGTCAAACATTTACAAACATTTTTAAACGCATATATAATCCTTTGAAATATTTAAACAATGAACCAGATATTTATTAAAATGACTCTGTGGACAGGTTGTGTGCAGTGACCTATACCCTCGTTAAGCTCATTAATATTAATAAATCTGATTAGAATGCTACATTTGTGTAGAAAGAAATAAAATGCTTGTACATTTGTGATGAAATAAATAAAGTGAAAATTATTAAATTTCAGTTGCATGGTGGCTTAGTGGTAAAGCGCTTGGCTTCCGAACCGAGGGGTCCCGGGTTCGAATCCTGGTGAATACTGGGTTTTTAATTTCGGTATCTTTTAGAGCGCCTCTGAGTTCATTTATCTGTAACGAAGAAAAGAAAAGGCGGTTGGTCCATTAGCTGGCCACATGACACCCTCGTAAATTGTGGGCCACAGAAACATTTGACCTTTACATCATCTGCCCTATAGACCGCAGGTCTGAAAGGGGATCTTTACTTACTTTACTAAATTAAATCTCATTTCCCTAATTTTCTTACATTTTACAGTGGCGGCGACACAGTCTCAAATCCGACACTATTCAAATCTACCACTCCACTAGTTCCGCCGATACTTTCATTAACCCTGGATCCTAGATTGGCTGACTCAATGTTGACAGATATCAGTTGCTTTGATGTCAACTTTCAGTCACACATCTCGAGCTTTCGCAACTTTTATCTCTAATGTTTACATTGGTAACCGTGTGGGTCTCGAGCTGTCAAGGGAGGTAACTTCTCGTCTTTTGCCTTGATTGTAAGGGGAAACAACCCAAGTACATACATGAGAACATTTGTGGTTGCTCTGTACACAGGAGTAGGTGTAACTTGAGAGTGTCTTGTACCTGCCCTTATTCTGAAGTCATATGCATGTTCAGTTCTGTCATACTCAGTCACGTGACTTGACCCGTCTTAAAATAATAGTCGGAGTGTGTCTTATTTGCAGCGGCGTCAGTGAAGTCTTGAAGTCTCATTGATAAGTCACACTTAAAGTCATATTTTTAAGCTATAATTACAAGTCAAATTCTAGTCACGTGGAGGATTATTCTGGAGTAAATCTTAATCATTGAAGTGTGAGATGACGCAATAATACTTGCGATTGGTATTGATGTGACCTAGTGATAGAGCGATTGCCTCTCATAGTGTGGAGATGGAGATCGATTTTCACATTGTAAAGGATTTGACTTTCATCCACAAATTCGGGGGCTTCCGGATGTAACAATCATTGCAGAGTAAAACGATCATTGCAGGATAACACAATCATTGCAGAGTAACACAATAATTACAAAGCAAAACAATAATTACAATGTAAAACAATAATTACAATGTAAAACAATGATTACAAAGTAAAACAATCATTACAAATTAAAACAATCATTGCAAAGTAAAGCAATGATTACAAAGTAAAACAATCCTTACAAAGTAAAACAATCATTGCAAAGTAAAACAATCATCACAAAGTAAAACAATCATTACAAAGTAAAACAATCATTACAAAGTAAAACAATCATTACAAAGTAAAACAATCATCACAAAGTAAAACAATCATTGCAAAGTAAAACAATCATTACAAAGTAAAACAATCATCACAAAGTAAAACAATCATTGCAAAGTAAAACAATCATTACAAAGTAAAACAATCATCACAAAGTAAAACAATCATTACAAAGTAAAACAATCATTACAAAGTAAAACAATCATTACAAAGTAAAACAATCATCACAAAGTAAAACAATCATTGCAAAGTAAAACAATCATTACAAAGTAAAACAATCATCACAAAGTAAAACAATCATTGCAAAGTAAAACAATCATTACAAAGTAAAACAATCATCACAAAGTAAAACAATCATTACAAAGTAAAACAATCATTACAAAGTAAAACAATCATTACAAATTAAAACAATCATTACAAAGTAAAACAATCATCACAAAGTAAAACAATCATTACAAAGTAAAACAATCATTACAAAGTAAACCAGTTAGCTGCAATGAAAACAGTTAGTGAGAAAGTTATTAAAAACAAAATGTTTGTAGTGAAATAGGTGAACGTAAAAACATCGAATGTCACGTGTCGCACGAGAGATGTTCTTCCCCTTTGTTGTGACATCATCGTCCATAGTTGTGACATGGGCTCACGTGGGCACTATTTCTCTTCAAGAGCGTTGGTTGACTAAAGCTGAATTAAGAATCGGGATGGAACTGGCTGATACTGAAATATGAGGGAATCCTAACACCACAAGAATGTTACACTAAATTTTTACAAATGCTCAGTAAAATTATTTGTTCACGTAGTGTGCACTAGACATATTTTGTTATTTAACTACTACAATAAAACACGCCCTGGTTTAAGGCACCATGGGTTTATCTCTTATATTGAGCCTACTGTCTGTCTTAGTATATCTGTGACCATATGTCTACTTATCTTTATGTCTATTTAGATATTTTAAATTATAATAAATACAAAGAGTTTATTATTTAATAATAATAATGTTACGGAAACCAAGAAAGTTTATTTTTATTCAAAAGGAGATAAATAGAGACAAAGGGAGCCAATCCATCAAATATTCATATTCCGACGAAGCTATTGTTTGTGGTCAACGTGACACACAGTGACGAAAAAGTGTGTGGTTGACTGTTGGGCAGGGGTGGGCGGAGGCGAACACCCCCCCCCCTTTTGTGAATGAGGGGGGTTAATGACGAAATGGAGTTGAATGGAAAACCCAAGAGTAACTTATTGTGACGTCAGGAATGAACAGGAAAAGGGAGATCAATCATTTCAGTTTGCTTATACGATGAGAATATATGGGCATTGATCGATGCGACATAATAGGGGCACAGTGGAGAGTACAGCACATATATTTACAAGACATAGTGTCGAAATACTACGGACGGTGTCAGAGACAGTCGAAATGTGAGATAACTGGAAGTTGAGAGATATATAGAGAGATAGGGAGTTCTGCAAGAGAAACAGAGAAACAGAGAAAGATTCAGAGAAAAAGAACGAGAGAAAAGAACAAATAAATAAGAGAATAAAGAGAAAGAGCTTCTTGTACCCTGCTACCGATTAGGCCAATGCAAAATTGTGCAGATATTTATTAGTACTTTCATGATATGGAAATCTAGATCTAGACTTCTGATTTATTACTCTTAAGTGCTAAATATATATTAGATTTACGTAAAAAATACAAGCAAAGCTTAGATTACCTTTCAGTAAACCTAATGCAGCTTTAAGTTTAGTAATCAACTCAGTTATCTGTAATTATTCCATGATAAATCTTGATTTCCAAGACGATGCGCATAATTTTCCTGAACTTTATTTCTTAAAATCATGACACAATTAAAGCCTTACATTCGGAAATGCCCGAAAGCGATAGACCTTTCAAGAATGTGATATTCTTTTTTAAACCAATGTTAGATTTAGACCTAGGCCTACTTCTATAGCCAAATTTAAATGCATTTATTTTCTTTGAAAAATTGAAGGTACCAACTGGTGCAAGAAGGTGGTTAAGTCTTTTTTTTTTTGGTGAAAATTGAGTTTCTGACAAATTTAGTGACCAAGCTGCTCTGCGCACATTCTGACAAGCTTTCCCGTTGTACAACTGTGTACGTAGTACCATTAAAAACTTGTACAATGTCCAGGTGGAGGCAGTGTCCATACATAGCAACTTTTTAAGCAAAGAGATTGATTTTGTACACATTAAAGTTGTCAATGTTTTACATTTATTTTAACACCCTATACCCCCTCTTAGTCCTTTCTTTCTAACACCCTGCAGTTCCATCACACTATTAAAACATACATCAGACCATATTTGGACCAGAAAATTCTCTTCTAGTAATATAATCATGAAATCACTGAGGTTCACTAAACAATTGACATTTATATTTCGACTTTACTGACTGTCCGAAAGTGAATTTGAAGAAAACTTCTTTAGAACACTAAAGCAATGATTTCAAGTCTATCAGGCAAAAGTGCGGAAACTTTACTCTGTTACAAGATCCTTGATAACTTGGAGATTTATCATCATTGGGTATTAAATAAAGTTTAGAAGTTTCGCATAAAAGCAATAAAGAATATGGAGCATAACAAAAGTTCTGCTTAAATGTTCCTAGATTTCATGCACTTCAGTTGTATTAAATGTCTGAACGTAACCATTTGAGAAGTTACACTGCAAAAGACTTTATTCCAAGCCAATAATCGGCCCAATGTTTGACACAGAAACTGCGAATGAAGACGACTCGACGTGATCAGCATTTTTTCTAAACTGTATGGCGGGGGCGGGCTTCAAGGGTTTTCTATTCCCAGGGCCGGCCTTAGGCCAGTGCAACATATGCGGTCGCAGTGGGCCCCGTGCTCTCATATGCACTGCACTGATTCTAAGTGTAAATCATTAAATGAAACCATTATAACTTATGTATAACAGGGTTTCCGCAGCCTCCTGATTTTCAAGGGCCTCCAGGAAATCTTCTGAAAAGGCAAAATATACGAAAAAGTCCTGGAAATCTCATGAAATTATTAAAATCTCCTGAAAAATGGACAAGATTGTCATTTTTGGGGTGCCAATAAATAAATACAGCATTGTGAGCTTTCATTATGCTTATCCTTACCCAGACTGGGTCCCGCGCACTCCGTTTCGCATAGGGCCTCGCAATGGCTGGGGCCGGCCCTGTCTATTCCACTTGCATTGTACATGGATATTTAGAACTAACAGAACTAACTAAAAAATAAACCTTTTTTTTTTAATTGGATGCTCATTTTCGTCTTTCCCGACATGTTTCCAAACTGAATTCAGGCAGATTTAAAACGTTCAAAATGTTACCCTCCTATGTGTACACCGCCGCCAACCATATGGTTATTCTGAATATATGTATTTAGTTTCCAAACTCGCTTTTAAATATAGAAATAGATTTCATTCATTTTCATATATTTATAGGCCTGGCAGGCTTCTTCGCGGCCTGGCATTTAGACTCGTGTCACTTTGACTTAAGATAACGCAGACCTTTACCACTTCCGTGTAGGTGGCGCTGGTTGTTGTACTTCCTCATCTCAAATCTTCTATTTTGGCATCCACCGAATGGCGTACAACAATTAAAGAATCGATTCTCTTTTTTTTTTGGTCGATGCGGTTAGGGAGAGCTTTAGTTCCTTGTATCTGTGTGAGAGATTCTGTGTGTGTGGAGTCTGAGAGCGTGTGCATATGTGTGGTTGGAAGATTCAAGTCATTAGAAAATTTGCTTGGGAAATTGGATTAGAGAGAGACGTATTTCTCCCTGAGTTAAACAAAAGGTTCTCAAAACCTGGCCCTGTACTCTTTTTCTTTTCTTAAAGTGATGTCTCATATAATTTAAATCTGTTACAATTGTTAATCTGCTCACGTATTAAAATACACAGACCATTGTTGGCACTAGTGATCAGAGGTGACGCGTAATCAGATCAAATGACAAGATTGGCCAGAAATTATTCAAATTACTAGGTCAAGGAGACTATATTTAGAAGCAAACGTGTCTAGAAAAGGTCATGAGTGCATCTGAGAATATTTAGTCATTCAGTTCTGTTTGTTTAATTAGCTCTGAAGTACAACGTACCGCTCATTAGACCTAGCTCTTTTAGGGCAGATGATGTAAAGCTCATAGGTTTCTATGACCGACTGTTGACAATGGTGTCATGTGGTCAGTTAGTGTAGTGTAGGCTGTATCAGTGTAGTGTAGATTGTATCATTGTAGTGTAGGCTGTATCAGTGTAGTGTAGTCTGTATCAGTGTAGTGTAGTCTGTATCAATGTAGTGTAGTCTGTATCAGTGTAGTGTAGGCTGTATCAGTGTAGTGTAGGCTGTATCATTGTAGTGTAGTCTGTATCAGTGTAGTGTAGTCTGTATCAGTGTAGTGTAGTCTGTATCAGTGTAGTGAAGGCTTTAGTTAGTGTAGTCTGTATCAGTGTAGTGTAGTCTGTATCATTGTAGTGTAGTCTGTATCATTGTAGTGTAGTCTGTATCATTGTAGTGTAGTCTGTATCAGTGTAGTGAAGGCTTTAGTTAGTGTAGTGTAGTCTGTATCATTGTAGTGTAGTCTGTATCAGTGTAGTGTAGTCTGTATCAGTGTAGTGTAGGCTGTATCAGTGTAGTGAAGGCTTTAGTTAGTGTAGTGTAGGCTGTAGTGTTGGTCACATTAGATAAGTTATTAGAAACTGAAAACAATAGGATCTGCTTCAAAATGGAACTTTATCAAAGTTTTGTTGCCAATGATATTTGAACTGGATTCGTGACTTATTAAGAGATATGATATGTCTTTAATATCAATATTCTGGAGAAAGTTGAAAGTGATTGCTCAACATGGAAAAAAACAACAACACCCTAACCATTTGTAAAACAATATTATGGCATTAATATTTAGTCATATCAAAACGGACAATACAGCACGACAGTCAACATACATAATACGCTGCATGAACTAGGGCCCAATGAACTAACTCACCATACACTACAATTCATTGGAGAAATTCTCTTCTTGTCAAGCGGAATCAACTAAAGTTATAAACTAAGTTAAAGGCCTTTATATGGATCTGCATGCTCATATCTCATAACTGTATCAAATATCAACAACCAGATACTCCATCAAATCTTTCTTATTAGCAGCTCTTTTAGCGGGTCACTGTAGGGTCACATCAGTAATTCACCAACACTGTCCGACCTCATTGGATATGTGAACTGAAATATTTTAAAATGTCTGAGTATAAAAATAGAAATGTCGAGAGACCCTGACCTAATTACATGCGAATAATTCAAAAATAAATATTTTAATACTCGATATCAACAGTGTCTAAACACTGAAATGTAAATGTCATGAGACCACGCAGTTCTATAAATATGTAGTTTTGAATTGATTTACTTTAACGCATAGCATGAAATGTAAACAGTACAGCAACCTCAAATTATAAGGAAATTGCTCGATTATTTCCCTTGCTACAGATTATTTTACATCGAATGGTGGTCGCGGCATTTTGATGTTTGCGAAGTGTGAGAGAGAGACATACAAGAACTCCCCCACGAACATACTCACACATCTGCAGACTTAAACACGCATATATGTATACAATAGAAATTTTAGGAAAAATGGTGAAAAAAAGAGTGGAAAAACGTTTAAAAAATCACAACCAGAAGAAAGACGAGATAGAGAGAGAAAAAGAAAAAGAAAGAGAGAGAGAGAGAGAGAGATTAGTAGTAGAAAAGAGGAGATACAGAAAACTAAAGAGAGAATTGAGTGCAAAGTAAAACAATCATTGCAGAGTAAAACAATCATTTCAAAGTAAAACAATCATTGCAGAGTAAAACAATCATTGCAAAGTAAAACAATCATTGCAGAGTAAATCAATGATTACAAAGTAAAACAATCATTAAAAGTAAAACAATCATTACAAAGTAAAACAATCATTGCAAAGTAAAACAATCATTACAAAGTAAAACAATCATTACAAAGTAAAACAATCATTACAAAGTAAAACAATCATTGCAGAGTAAAACAATCATTACAAAGTAAAACAATCATTACAAAGTAAAACAATCATTACAAAGTAAAACAATCATTGCAGAGTAAAACAATCATTACAAAGTAAAACAATCATTACAAAGTAAAACAATCATTACAAAGTAAAACAATCATTGCAGAGTAAAACAATCATTACAAAGTAAAACAATCATTACAAAGTAAAACAATCATTACAAAGTAAAACAATCATTGCAGAGTAAAACAATCATTACAAAGTAAAACAATCATTACAAAGTAAAACAATCATTACAAAGTAAAACAATCATTGCAAAGTAAAACAATCATTACAAAGTAAAACAATCATTACAAAGTAAAACAATCATTGCAGAGTAAAACAATCATTACAAAGTAAAACAATCATTACAAAGTAAAACAATCATTGCAGAGTAAAACAATCATTACAAAGTAAAACAATCATTACAAAGTAAAACAATCATTACAGAGTAAAACAATCATTACAAAGTAAATCAATGATTACAAAGTAAATCAATGATTACAAAGAGAATTGAGTGAGAGAGAGAAAATCGAAGAGAGAATATCAAGAGAGACATTGAAAATAAAAAACAGAGAGAGAGAGAGACATAGAAACAGCGAGAGAGACATAGAAACAGCGAGAGAGATATAGAAACAGAGAAAGAGAGACAGAGAGATAGAAAGATTTTAAAAAATAGAGAAACAGACTAAAAAAGACATAGAGAGAAACAGAGAGAGAGAGAGAGAGAACATATAAAGAAACAGAAATGGAGACAAACAGATAAGACAGAGAGATTAACATATGACTCTAATAGATTATGATAGAAAAGGATATGACTTAATTAGCATTCGATTCAATTCATAAGTTAAGAACCTATAAGTCAATTCTAATCGCAAATTCATCCTGGCAATATTGTAATAATTGAAATTACTTTTTAACACAAATTGCAATGCACTCGTGGCCTCAAAAGTGGTAACTAACTAGAAACGAACATAGCAACATTTGCAATGGCTCGTAAAGAAAACAATTCCAGATCACTGCATTAGGTCTGCATTAGCAGTAAGACGACTGCATTAATTTCCTTTCATCTACTTCTACAGACAGAAAGACTTGTAATTTTGTCATTTTAGAGTTCTATCTTGTTTCCTCTATCATCCTTCTAATTGTGTTGCTACAAACATCAACACTGACGTTCAAATCCGTGTATGTTTGCTAATAAAAGTGTTTCAGTTTTGTTTAAAATAGAAATTTGTTTTCTTTCAACTTCTCCATTAACAGTTTAATACGCCTACACCGGCCTACACCGGCCTACACCGGCCTACACCGGCTTACACCGGCCTACACCGGCTTACACCGGCCTACACCGGCTTACACCGGCCTACACCGGCTTGGCCTACACCGGCTTACACCGGCCTACACCGGCCTACACCGGCCTACACCGGCTTACACCGGCCTACACCGGCCTACACCGGCTTACACCGGCCTACACCGGCTTACACCGGCTTACACCGGCCTACACCGGCCTACACCGGCTTACACCGGCCTACACCGGCTTACACCGGCCTACACCGGCTTACACCGGCCTACACCGGCCTACACCGGCCTACACCGGCTTAGTTGTAGATAGGGGGGGGGGGCGCGAACCTATGCCAAAAGCTGTCTTTTTTTTTGGTGAGCTGAAATGTGGTCGCCGTAACAGAGGTGCTCCACGGAAACGCTTTAAAGACCACCTAGGTGCCAACTTGCCTTAGCTGAGATAGGAGAGAGCACCTGGCTGCATTCGGCTTCAGAACGAGACAGCTGAAGGTCACTCACAAAGGCCGCGGAATACACATTTGAGACCGAAAGAAAATCCGCTGACGAGGACAGACGCAGACGGCGAAAAGAAAACCTTAATCGCCCACCGGCGGACAATGCTTATGCTCTGGATGTGGCAAAATATGTAGGTCACAGCTGGGGCTGCGTAGCCACGGAAAATACTGAACTCCTCATTAATCTTCGGACACGAAGACAAGCCTTATTATTACTAGCAGTTTGAGAATACAAACCAACGGCCGAGTATTCAACACTAATGTCGCACGCTCAAAATAAAGATAATCTAAATGTCTGGGTTGTCTTATTATTTTACCCCCGACTCCCCCTTTCTGTTTGTGTTTTTTTTTTACAACTAAAACAACCCTAGCTACACATCAGTGAAATGTCCTAACTGGCCCACTGAAGTGGGCGGGTCTAGTAGCTCGCCTGAATGGGCTTTCTGGTATTGATTACGTCATTTGTATTGAGCCTTCCGTTGATCCCGAGGAATTCCTGGTTTAACTCCATCCCCGGGGAAAAGGAAAGGGGAAGGGAGGTGTAGGCGAAACACCGCACGGGGGGGGGGGTTAAAGGCACCATCAATGTTTCTAGAACTCGATTCCCTTCGATCTCTCGTCCAGGCCTCGGTAATTACCTAGTGTGCTGAATTCGATTTTCAGGTTCTGGAGAGTTTAGAAACAATGACTTCATGATTACCAAACGATACAAATATATCTCCTTATGATCAACGTTTTTATTGTGTCCAATGCTTGTACCCCCCCCCCCCCATCCCCTTTTCAGTTTGCGATTCCCATAATTGCTCAAAGTTGCACTTAACTGTTTTCTAATACGGTCTTCTATACCAATGTTTCTCAAAATTTTACCAATGGCGCTGCCCCCCCCCCCAAAACAAAACAAATTTCGTTCGAGGCCCACTTAGTTGTAGCTTGGAGAAGCGCTGTGTTCTCTCACACCACACTGGATTTCTGGAATATTTAATGAATGTAATAAAAAAAAAAGAAAGTAATTATCAAAAGACATATCATACAATTTTCCATGTTTTTCTTTGCATATATATTTACAATATGATTGGATTCCAAAAATATGTACTCAATGTTCATTAAGCCAGCAAGGTGTCAGAGGAAGCGCTATAATGTCTTTCAGCGTGGTCCGGGGCGGAGTCCCGAGATACCCTTTCTCCAAGCTTTTCAGTTTCAGAAATACTTCAGAAAAAAACTTCTTAAATACTCAGACAATATTATAGAGGCACATTTCTTATTCCATACGCTAGAACAAATTCATACAAGTGCTCCTTCTTCCCTAGTGCCATTAGAAAATATAATGGGTTGCCTGAATCAGTCAGGAAAACCAACGACTTAGCAGATCGACACATGATATGCGTAGCACATAGTTATCTTCTTCTTTGAAGAAACGTCTGTAATATATAAGATAAGATAAGATACCTAGCTTTTGTTTTCAATATTAATGGCAATGCCTTATATTCCAAAGATAAAGGATGAGTGCACTGGCGAATCCAGGGGGGGGGGGGGCGGTAGAGGCGATCGCCCCCCCCCCACTCGGCCGACCCCCCCTCCCGAAGGGGGGGGGGCGGACGAATTTTGGATTATAATTCACACAATTTGTATACGAATTTATTACTTATGTTAATAATATAAACTAATTATTTATATTTTTAGATTATTTCGCCCCCCCCCCCTGTACTGCTCTCCCTACTCTAGGCCTCTTAGTGGGTGGGGGCGGTCCTATATTTATGGAGAAATCATAGTTTGTGAACACAATTAGTTGAATATATATATATAATATAAACTACGTATTGATATGTGAATCCATTGCATATTGTGATTTTCCACATTTTAATCTCAAATTTTATGATTATTAAATAAAAAATGAAAAAGGGTTGTACCAGGTGGGAGGGGGGATACATGCGATCGCCTTCCCCCCATCAAACAAAAAAATACTTTTTCTTTTGGTATTATAGTTAAGAAATTACAAAATAAAAAAATCTGTCACTGATATAATTTATATATGCTATAAATTAAATTCCTTTATCGAGTCGCCCCACCCCTATTCTTTAATGCCAAATGCAATCATTAGCAGAAATTATAAAAATGAGCGAGGATTAATCGTTTTCACTCTATCTATCTCCCCTTTCCAGACAGAGTTTATGTAATTTCACATGAATTTATCATAATTATTTTAAGAAAGACTTTGCTTTGGAAAAGTTAGAATTCAAACGAATTTTTTCAGTACAATAGTCACGATTGAGATGAGTTCTAAACCAAAATAATTGTTTCCTAGTCGCCTTTTCCAACCTTTACTCAATCTGATACATAGTTACATAAATTTGGGACTATAACTCACAATTTACTCTTAAATTGTACTAGATTGCTCTTATCGAATAATTTTTTCTTCGTCGGCGATCCTCAAAGCTTTAATCTCAATATGTAGGGTATCTTATCTTTTCAAAGAACAAATCGGTTTTATTTGCAATGTATTAAGGGCCTATAAATTCATATTAGAATAGTTAACAACACTATTCAAAGATCCTTTTTTAATAGGGAGCTTTAGGTCAGAAGAATGCGTTTCTTCAGTGAAGAATGCAAGAAAACACTTATGTCGTCGGGGCTTCGCCACGAACTCCACTGATAAATAATGAGCTGTAGATGTCAGGAGAATATTTTATATTTTTCTTCAGTGAAGAGTGCAAGAAAACGATTTTGGCGGCGGGGCTTCGCCCCGAACCTCACTGGAGAAGCATACAGCGTTACCCCAGACCCCCAAGCTTGCAAGAGAAAGGCCTCAACATGACTGGTTTTTTTTTCGCCGAAGGTTGAGAAACACTGCTTTTCTTTTATTCTTATATATATATATATATATATATATATATATATATATATATATATATATGTTGTACGCAAGTTTATGCATAGGGTTAGGGTTTACTGGGCGCTAGGGTTATGGTTTGGGAAAAAATCGCCCCCCCCCCGCCACTCCAAAGTTCTGGATCCGCTAGTGGATGAGTGTAGTGTTTCACATGACTAAAGAAAAATAACATAAGAAATAAAGCGTGTCCACTAGATAATACTGTCCACCTCTTGATTGTCTGAATCAGAGTTTGACTAGATGGAATTAAAATTCTATCGTCTCTAATTAGAGGGCACGTCGATAAACAAGCAAAATATTAAAAAAAAACGCTTTCTTTAAACAAAAAACAAAGCTTATCTAAAGGGAAAGAACTCCAACCTTAACACTATATCTACCAATAATGTACAATGTATTTTACTTATTCGATATCAAACGAAATTATTTAATTGCCAATAATTGATTGACAAGATGAGTATTTTTATTTATTGATTCATGCTTTGATAGGTACAATATATAATTCTTTAAAGTATCAACTTTAACGGAGACTGCGTGTGGGAGCAATAGCAATTATTTAAGTGGACTAAACCCAACAAATTTAGCCATATCTGTGAATACTGCAGTATTTGTTTCCCTTGTTGCTATTAAACAAAATAAACTGTTGTACATACTCACCTGTTACAAGTACACAGGCTAGAGCATAACTGTGCTTGCTCTTGTTCTTAGCCTTTCTACCTTCATAGGCGGACATTTCAGAGGAGGCGCCATGCTCAGGCAACAGGAGCTTCTCCTCCTGATTCTATTTCAAGAAGAAGATCTAAATCAGAACTCTAGTTCTAGTGTTAAAACTAGATGCTCACATAATGAACATACCAATAAATAATAGCAGAAATATACCGTCCTCGCTGATAGAATCAGAACATGCATATTTTCTAGCAGTTGACGGTGTCACGGGTTCGATACCCAATTGAACCAAATTTTTATATATTTTTTAAAATTTTATTATCTTATTATATTTGAAGTTTAATAATGTCTTTTTTTCAAATATATATTTAAAATGATTTTTTGTTTTATGTATTTATTTTTGTATAATTTTATTTATTTAACTAAAGAAAAAAAATATTTAAGGATTTATAACAAAATCTATTTTTCAGCTTGTCTACACTCGAAACTTTTGACCTCCGCCGTGGCCCCTTTAAGTTCCTTTTGCCCCTCCCTTCCCTTTTGAGTATAAAACGTCACCTTGCCATCTTTAGCTGAGACCGTGAGTAACTCCCTAGCACGCAGAGCTCACCCGGTTCCAGACGGAGACTGACAAATCTGTCGTCAAGGGGAGAGAGAGCTGAAGAGAGAGAGAGAGAGAGAGAGAAAGGAAGAGAGCGACTGACTTTTATTTCTTGAATTCGTATGCCCGTGGATAAGTGTGTGTGTTGGAGTAATCAGTGATAGTTCGATGTGATAAACTTCCGGTCAGTGATGTTGGACATTAATACAGTGTCAATTACAGTGGTTCTTCGTGTGTTCCATAAAATATATATGAATGTTTACAATATTTTGTAAATGATTTGTATCCTTTTAATGCATACGTTTTATTTCTTTGTCCTTGCACATGATCCAATATATGAATTTATCTATAGCAGTCATATGTTTACCTATTTAAAATCACACATATATACATTATAATATTTTAAATTTTGTGTTTCAATCGGATAATACAGGAGAAAAAATACCTCTAGTTCATAATATGTCTAAAGAGTTGAATTGAAAACTATTGGAATGCTTGTAATTCTAGGCCTATGGAAGCTTTTCTCCAACTGTCTGAATAAACTCCCATTAGGGACATATCGAAACAGTTCAGAATGTTTGCATCCCTGCCATTAATGGTCCTTATCCCAAGACGCTCACGATAGAAGCGAGACTAAAGGCTGAGCACACCGGGAAAACTTCTATGGGGATATTTCCCTTCTGTACAACATCAGCCGTGTAGATGTCCGCCATAAAAACGGCACCATTGAGGATAGTGACAGGCTTATTTCGGCCTTTCTCAATCCCCACCAGTGCAACGGACTCGGTTCTTAGGCACCCCAACGTGGGTTCTGTTTAGATTCCCAATAGGCTCAATTGTCTCCTTCAACCACCGCTTCCACCCGAGCGCCACGTTGAGAACTTGAGACTGAGAAGCATTGCCCGGGAAATTCTCAATCTTAAGTCTAGAACACAGTTTCATTTAACGAGATATCCCGCATCTATCCTTTAGTTAGATGTATCTCCCAATCTTAAATCTAGTAGACATCCTATAGATATCCCCAATATAACTTTTAGAGAAAATTTTTCAATCCTAAGTTTAGTAGATATTATACACTTTAAAGGAATATCCCAAATCTATCTTTTAGACATTTCGTCATCCCGATCTCTCTTGCACGTGAGACATGGAAGTCATCTGTCAAAATTGAGAAAAGATTAAATGTGGTTAACAAAAATGGCTAAGACGAATTTTAGGAATCAGTTATAGAGATCTGGTGTCAAACAGCAGCAGACACCAGGTGGGAAGAGGCCTCAGATACTGCCAGTGACAAATCTTTGTGGGGACAGCCTGCCACCCAATGCGCCGAACGGCACGGTAGGATCTAAGTCCAAGTCTAAGTAAGTCCCAATCTTAAGTCTAGTAGACAAATCAGCCGGTGAGAGGAAGCTCTGGTTCGCTTTTGCAGGCCTAGTGTTTCAAGAGCTTATGGTTCAACTCTACCTGACAGTTTCAAATAGTAGACTCTTTCCTTCAACAATATACTCTACTCTACTATAATCGCCTTGAACTTTCAATTGATGTTAAAGTAAATCACACCTTAGCCATTGAATCGATTAAGACATTCTTTCTATTCCATCAACACTGAGCGAAGGCAAAGCCAAACCCATTTTTACATGCTAGCAGTTAAGGAATTTTTGCAGCTGCATCAGGGATTCGAACTAGAAACATGTGATCGGACTAACAGAGTTTATTAAAGAGACATGCACTATGTGTCTGGCCTCCGCCCATCCTACCTGTAATACTGAGTCAATGAAATGTCTTGGTCCCAAACTTCCTTGGTATGGAGGGCGACATAAATCTTTCTCGCCACCGATCTGTCCTTCTATGTCTGACTTTAATCAGCTTTCTCTCTCCTCTTCTCTTGCCTGAGAATCACGTCACGTGACAATCTCTAAAGAAGTAATTAGTAGTACCCAGCTACTGCCCCAGCGGCCACAACACATCATAAACTTAGTTGATCGATGGCCTCATGATGGTTATACATCTGCGCAAACTGCAAGCCTCTATTTTAGTTTTCACCAGGCTTCCGTCACCCCAATCCTTCCCAATCTTCCTCTATCCCTCTCTCTCTCTCCCTCTCTCTCTCTCTCCCACTCCCTTTCATCACTTAGGCTCTGTAACTAGTTGGTAAAGGTTTAGTCTTTGTTTGAACTGTAGATTGCTTCGATTTATCTCCTAACCCAAGCAGAAGGGTTTCTCTTCTTCAAATGGTTCAGTTCATTTTATTTATGTATTTTTTTTTTTACATTTTTGGGATTCAGAAATATGTTTCATTCACTCTCTCTTTCTCTCTATCTTTCTTTTCCTGATCTCTTTTTGTTTTGTTCTCTGTTAAATTTGTCTCTCTCTGGTTCAATCCATGCTTCTCTATACTATTGAAGACCATCCCTACAAGAACTTATCAGCTTTCTCCCTCTTTCCTCTCCCGCCTCTCTCTCTCGTCTCTAGACCCGCCCTTCTCTCTCTGTTGTCTCAGTCGTCTCTCTCGTATATCTCTCGTCTTTCTCTCTCGTCTCTCTCTCTTTTTCGTCTCTCTCTCTCTCTCTTGAGTATTTTCTAAGTTCCCTCTTCTCTCCATAGCTGCCTATTGGTCTGTGTCTCAATTTCTCCTTTCTTGTACGTGTCTCCTTCTGTCTGTCTGTTTTCTTTACTCTCTCACACTCTCTCTTTCATGTTTAAAGTGACACTCTACTATCTGCCATTCATCCTCCATTCTTTATCTAATTAACTAAATAAAGAAAGAAATAAATAAATGAACAAACAAACTCATTTACTAACTCACTCTTTCGTTCTCTCACACACTCACTTATAGCCTCACTCACCCAGTAACTCCCTCCCACTCTCATTCCTTTTGTCCTTTACTCACTCACTCTACCTGTTGATCTTAATGCACATCCCATGATCCCATACTGTCTCATTGTGTGCTATTGTTGTCCTATTACCCCGGCAGTCACGCCCCTGTGTCAACACATCAATAATCACAATCGTGTCTAGCGCGCGGACCTGGCGCGTGATTGCGAATGTCATGTGGTCCTAATTCATGGTAATGAGAGCACAGCATTGTATCCTACGCGGGGTGGGTGAATTATAGTGCACGCTAGTTAATAACACTGACCTCTATAAGGTACTTACAAGTAGGTCACACTGCTACGTGGGTGTATCGCAGGAGATAATTAGTGACTTGACCATTGTACACAGTGCTACTAAACTTGAAACATTAATCTAATTCCAATACTCAACGAGTGTTGATATACATATTCGTCAAATAGTAAAAAAGAAAGTTCACCTTTCAGATCTTACGATCTATGGGAAGATGATTAAACGTCATTTGTTTCTGTGGCCTATGGTTAATAAGGATTCATGTGGCCAGCACATCGACGAAGCACCTTTACTATTCCACAATTAATACCAGATACCCATCATAGTTGGGCGGAGTCAGGGCGCCATAAGAAGCCAGAATTTCAAAATCCCCTCGACATAGATAATATTATTAAATGTAAAAAAAACCAAAGAAATGATAATCGATTTTCGTAGGGACAAGAAGGGAAATGATATTGTTTCTGTAGCTGGAGAGACTATTGAAATTGTGCAAACCTTTAAATACCTTGGTACTATCCTAGACAATAAACTAAATTTTACTGCAAATACTGATTATATCAGCAAAAAAGGGCAGCAAAGATTACGACTACTACGAAAACTGTCCTCGTTTAATGTTAGCGAAAAGGCCTTGGCTATGTTTTATCACGCTCACATCTGCAATATTTTAAGTTTCAATATCACTGCCTGGTATGGCAATCTGAGCATTAAAAATAGGAATAAACTTTATAGAATCCTAAATGCTGCTGGCAAAATCATTGGCAAAAAACAAAACCCATTTGGGCAGTTGTTTGAGACAAACATCTATAAAAAAGCTAACAAGATCCTCGAAATAAAGAATCACCCTTTGTGTCAGGATTTTGTGATTTTACCATCACAAAAGAGATACAAGACACCGATAGCAAAGACAAACAGACACAAACACTCTTTTGTTCCCCTGGCAATCAAATCATTAAATAAGAACAATCTGGTATAAACTTTGTCACATGTAAATTATGAGTGCGTCTGGTGTGAATGTACACTTTGGTTTCTTATAGTTATAATGTTTTTTGTTTGGTGTAATGCACAAATTGTAAGACAAATTTCCTTACGGATAATAAAGATTATTATTATTATTATTATTATTATTATTATTATTCGGAACGCCAGGCAGTAATCGGCAATAAACTAGAGCTATTAAAATGAAGCTAAGCGCTAATGTTTTGTAAAATGTTTTGTTTTAAATGTTTCGGATGTTCCTTGTCCAAACCTCCCGCAGGACGACGGGGGATGAGAGCGGGCAGGGTTTGAACCCTCGACCATCGATAAATCTGAAGGACAGTCCAGCGCGCAAACCGCAGGACCAAGCAGCCATCTAATGTTCTTTTCCAATGTTCTTGTCAAAGTGATAAAAAAAAATTTAATTTCATCAGTGCTAAAAATGTTTCATCAAAGTGTTAAAAATGTTTCTTCAAAGTGCTCAAAAATACATAAAAGGGCTAAAATTTTCATCAAGTGCTAAAAAGTGTCCACAAAGTGCCAAAAATGTCATCAAAGCAGTGGCGTAGCTAGGGTGTTTTATGCCTAGTGCGGCATCTCCTCATGATGTCCCCCCCCCCTTGGATATAAATTAATGTAAATACGTTATCGAATGTCAAACAAAATATACTATAAATAAATATTACGAGTTTTCTTGGTCGTAAAACTTTCAATAATTTTATCGAAATCTGTTTTCCACCTATTGCCTAGTTAGCATCACTGATTGGTATTAATTCTTGATCAACTTAATTAAGTTTGAAAACCTTCGCTCGCATATAGCCACACTTACCACAATTGTCAGAATAATTTAAAACTCTGATAATGTTACCTGAAGAGAATCTTGGACATCATTCTTTTTCTCTCAAAGCAGAATCTTGCATCCAATAGTCAACACGAATATTTAGACAATAATTTGAACTGAATCATCTAGTGGTATTCTAGCTGATATCTTTTTATTTATTTTTTTAAATTCAAGATTTCAAACAGAGAAGTTCAAAGGCTTCTGAAGAAACTGCGACAAACTGTTGACGCCTCTTTCGAAATGTGTTTTTGTCAATGGTGCTATGAACACTATCGAGATTGATTTCAATCTGAGGATTCAATAGTTGGGATAGCGACAAAAATTCATATTGACCTACCACATCATGATATGATTATATTGGGTGGTTATTTCTTGAACTATCACGTCCAAGGAAGAATAAATCTCAATCCGTAGCTCGTTCTTCTGTGTTTATACAAAATCTTCACCTTTTTTGCTTGGCTTCCTTTTATTGTGGCCAATACATCTTTCATGTTCTGCACTAACCCTCATCAAAGTACTTGCTTTCGCTAAATGTAGGCTAATAACGGCTTCAGTTATCGATATTTTTAATGTTTTCAATATAAGTGTGCAGTCTCGAATTGACGATCAGTGTTTTTGAAGGTAGACTTATCCGCCGTTTATTTCAGTTAATTCAGGGGCCAAGAATCCAAAATAGGTGAGAAAATTAAGACTGAATAGCAACTAAAAATCCACCTACTTAAGAGATTTTGTCTTTACAATTCTTCTTCAACTCGTTCATGATGCCCATTGAGGGCCAGATTCTGATTTGAGAGAAAATAAATGATATCCTAGATTCTTTTCATTATCAGATTTTTACCTTTAGGACCTTTTGATCCCTGCCGTCAACCATTTTAAACAGAGAAGACAATTTCTTCATCTGAGATAGCACTATGAGAGCCAGCCAGACTTATCAATCAATTAACGTGGCAAAATAAATAAATTTTTAAATCAAGTACAGTAGTTCATGTTTGTTCATGAATGTACAATGTGTGCAGTTTTTACTGAGAAATTTTGTCCTCAGTTTGATGCCCCTCATCACTTGATGCCCTTTGCGGCCCGCACCACCCGCAAATGGCTAGCTACGCCACTGCATCAAAGTGCTAACATGTCTCAGAAGAGTGCAAAAATGTCTCATCAAAGTGCTAAAAATGTTCCATCCCATTACTAATAATCATTCAGTAGATTTCTTTGACATAATCTTTTAAAAGGATTAGAGACAATGGTAAATGTGATGTCAACTAATACCCATGGACTAGTACGGAACGTGCTATCGAAAGGACACAAAAACGAACCTATTGGCCATCACTACAGAGCGCGCTACTAGACAAGCAGTGACTTTTTTCTTTTTTTTGACTATCTCTATTCTAGTCACTCCTTCATGAAACCTGGATCCAGGAACCTGGACAGCTGATCTTAAAAACGACCCTAAAGATTTTCCTAGAAATGTAACAGTAGATATATATCGCTGAGAAAAGAATGACTAGCTCGTTGGCCACACGGGAAAAACTTTAGTTGGACCGTTATCCTTTTTCAAGTAAAAAATTAAATTAATTTACATTTGGCTAGAGATCTATATCTGGGATTCTAGGTCTAGATCCAACAACCGTTTTGAAAGGAATATCGCGTTCTTGAAAGGACTATCGCGTTCGGGAATCTCCGAATGTAAGGAATAATTGTTTCAAGAGTTAAATAAATTTATATTCAGGAAAATGTTGCGCCTCGTCTTTAAAGTCTAGACTACTCTTAGGTTTAAAGTCTAAATGCTTCTCATTGGAATATTGTAAAGTGTACTAGATCTACACATGCACTTCACCAGGATTTTTTCTCGGGGAGAAGGGGGGATGGGGCGAGGTAAGAGAATATCCCATTGTTTTTAAATCTAATATTCATTAATTTTTAAGCAAAAAAAAAAAAAAACAAATACAAAAACAATCGCTCTAATAAAAGTTGCATAAAGGAGGTTTTGTCTTTTTAAAAAGTATCTTCCACGTTTTCTCGTTCCTAATTAAATTCAAACCTCGCCAGCATCATGTGGATATGTACTTTAATATTTGTTTCAACTTTTAATTACAACACAAACTGACTGAACCTATATAGATCTAAACAGAAAATTAAAATATCTTGAACAAAAAAATTACTTATCTAAGGGGAAGTACCGCAAAAATCACTGCAATATCTCTCAATACTGCAGAAATAAGCTACCTATTCGTTACATAAAACAAAATTAATTAATTAGCACGAATTGATTAACTTATTTGTTGATTTTCTAATTGATTCATGTATTGTTATCTGCAATGAACAAGTGTGCTAAAAGTGTAATAAACAAGTGTGCTAAAAGTGTAATAAACAAGTGTGCTAAAAGTGTAAGGAACAAGTGTGCTAAAAGTGTAATAAACAAGTGTGCTAAAAGTGTAAGGAACAAGTGTGCTAAAAGTGTAATAAACAAGTGTGCTAAAAGTGTAATGGACAAGTGTGCTAAAAGTGTAAATAACAAGTGATTAAAAGTGCAAGGAACAAGTGTGCTAAAAGTGCAAGGAACACGTGTGCTAAAAGTGTAATAAACAAGTGTGCTAAAAGTGTAAGGAACAAGTGTGCTAAAAGTGTAATAAACAAGTGTGCTAAAAGTGTAATGAACAAGTGTGCTAAAAGTGTAATGAACAAGTGTGCTAAAAGTGTAATGAACAAGTGTGCTAAAAGTGTAATGAACAAGTGTGCTGAACAAGTGTGCTAAAAGTGTAAATAACAAGTGATTAAAAGTGCAAGGAACAAGTGTGCTAAAAGTGTAATAAACAAGTGTGCTAAAAGTGTAATGAACAAGTGTGCTAAAAGTGTAATGAACAAGTGTGCTAAAAGTGTAATGAACAAGTGTGCTAAAAGTGTAATAAACAAGTGTGCTAAAAGTGTAATGAACAAGTGTGCTAAAAGTGTAATGAACAAGTGTGCTAAAAGTGTAATGAACAAGTGTGCTAAAAGTGTAATGAACAAGTGTGTTGAACAAGTGTGCTAAAAGTGTAAATAACAAGTGATTAAAAGTGCAAGGAACAAGTGTGCTAAAAGTGCAAGGAACAAGTGTGCTAAAAGTGTAATGAACAAGTGTGCTAAAAGTGTAAGGAACAAGTGTGCTAAAAGTGTAATAAACAAGTGTTCTAAAAGTGTATTGAACAAGTGTGCTAAAAGTGTAATGAACAAGTGTGCTAAAAGTGTATTGAACAAGTGTGCTAAAAGTGTAATGAACAAGTGTGCTAAAAGTGTAATGAACAAGTGTGCTAAAAGTGTAATGAACAAGTGTGCTAAAAGTGTATTGAACAAGTGTGCTAAAAGTGTATTGAACAAGTGTGCTAAAAGTCAATTTCATCCAAGAATTGCAAGTGGGAGAAAAAAAATTTGAACAAAAGGTAAAAAGGGGAATAACATTTACATCCGCATCTCTCATTAAGTAGCATTTATTTCCCCTTTTCGAGACCAAACACATTGAAATAATTACCAATAATTAATTAACTAATTGTTTTTTATTCATATTATGTTAGGTACAATAAACTATGGTGTAAAGTTAAGATCTTATCCAAAAATGGCTTTGGGAAAAAAATGTGTATATAGGCTTGTAAAATCTCATGAAAGCTTGAACACTTATGCAAGTCATTAATCCAAGGAGGCTTCACCAATGAATTCTTCAATATAAATCTATAAATCTAAACGATTTTGTCTGTTCCGGTAATTCAATCTGAACACATTAATTAGTTGCTAGTGTGTTTCATTTCAATCTTATTTCTTTTAATTGTCTTTGTAATTTTGACCTGAATGTTTTATTAGCGCTAATTGCTTTTCATTCGTTTATACAAACCGCTCAGCTTCTGTTTAACAATCCATTAACTTTGAGCACTGGAAAAGAAAAAATGGAAAAAAAAATGAATGCTCTAATTAAAGTTTCCTAGAGTTTCTGCAACCCCACGCTAATTCAAACTCATGCTGACTTTAGCTCCATCTATCTATGACCTATACTGATTCCTTCTGATGCTGATTCTAGCAAGCTCTCACTCTTAATTCATTCTGACTTCAACTCATGCTCACTTTGACCTATACTGTATCAGGCCTTTTTTAAAATAGTATTTTAACTGCTGTCTTAGCTTTCATAGTATACCTGCTGTCTTAACCTCTATTTTACCATCTGTCTAAACTTTTATTTTACCTTCTGTCTTAACTTTGATTTTGCTTGTAATAACTTCTATTTTACCCTCTATCTAAAATTTTATTTTGCCTTCTGTCTAAACTTCTATTTTACCCTCTGTCTAAACTTCTATTTTACCCTCTATTTTTCCTTTAACTTTGTCTTCATCTGTTTCGCTCGGTTACACAGTTGTTAGTTGTGTCATATAACATGCGTGTTTCATTTCTAATCGTGCTCTTCCTCTATGTACGCGATGAACGAAATGATCCATCCTCCTCCTCCTCATCATCAAATCTGAACGAGTTTTGCCTCTGCCCTCCTCCCCCCCCCCCCTTCACTCCATGAAGACAAGATGGTGCTGTCATCAGAATGGATGTCGGTTCTTCCATGCAATAAACATCGGATCTCCTAAGGATTTAAACAGCTTAGTCGCGTGGCATCAGTTGGCTGGGAGCCTATCAGGCAACAGTTGAGCCTCGAATATAACATTGCCAGTTCATGACAGAGGAGTTTCCACGTGACTTTTTGGGCCACGCTAGATTTTACTGCCCAGCCCTTTCCACTCCGATTCCCTTCCTATTGTTTGAGTTCTTTATTATGAACATTTGACAGGAAAAAAAAACAACAAACACTTCATTCTTTCTTTGGTCCAGCCTTCAGGAGTTTTAGTTCATGTGGATCTCATGCCGTTGAGACTTTGTCAGAGAGTGTAGTTTAGAACAGCATAAAACAATCTATGAAGTCATAGGAAAGAACATTTAATAAAATATGATGGAAGAATCTTTCAGGAATTTTTTTTTCCATTCTTCAAATCCTCTATTCTTGTCTTACTTTTGGAGATTCTAGCGATAAACAAAACACTGTCAAGGATGGTCAATAACGTAAAACTGTTGCCAATGAGAAAGAGAACTGAGCGTGATTTTATTTATGTCTCAATGTATAATAGTTGATCCTTTTTTTTTCTTTATTCCTTGACTATTGCTAGTCAGTCGCCCATTTGTTTTCAAATACGTTTGAACTCTCAGAGTGAAAGTCTCAAACTTCCAATTATTTTGTGCTACCAAGGGAGGAGCTATGAAAATGTGATGATGCCGTGTTCTAAAAGTGAGCCAGATGGTCATATATCTTTTACAAAATGCACAGAGTATCATCAGTTTCTTAATCCCGTACAGCGAATAAACCAGAATGGTAGCAATTTATAGTTGTTTTCATCCATAAATGAAAACATCTAATTTTCCAGCCATGTATTTACATCGCTATAATATACCAATATCGAATTTAGAGAAAATAAGTCAATATCCTATTTGTAGTAGTTGTTATAGACAAGCCTTATTATTGCTATTATTATTATTATAGAAAAGTTACAATTAAATATTGGCCCTAGATTTACTCTTAGTGGAGCATTGACATTTCTAACGAACAAACAGACAAGAACACTGAGGCACACACACTCACACGTCAATCAAGCCTCAATATTAATGTCAACCTAATGTCACATCAATGGTACACCTAAATGTCAACCTTTAAACCCAGACCATACACAAATAATCCCTTTTAATCTTCGCACAGTACCCACGCCAAAGGAATTACTTCCGGTGTGATGGCGCTAATCCTGTCACCCATCTAGAACCTCCGCCTGCCAAATAACCCTGCCCTCTGGCCTCGCGTTCTGATGTCTCATGTAATCCTCGAGTCAATAGTAAACCGCCATTTGCCAAGCTCCGATACGAAGTCAACTAGTGGTAAAGAATGAGACTTTGAAAGAGTATACTGGAGACTGGAGTGTAGAGAATAAAAGAAAGGGAAAATACTGTGAGTGTTTACATTTTGTTTGATACGTCGCTAGTTTTGTTCAGCAGTCCAGAAGTGCTAACGGCCTGAGATCTCTTTGACACTCAAGGCACTCTAAATAGACGATTCAGTGAAGCTTTTACTCGATCAGAAAGTTCTAGTAGATCAAAGGATTCTATTAGATCGGAAGCTCTAAGCCTTGACTTGTGTAGGTATACTCGCCAGAGACACAATTTTGTTACATCACACTACCTTTGATTCGTCATGCGTTGTTATGTTTTCAATGATAGGATTCTATATCCGCCTCATCTTCTTTCAAGCAACTGAAGCATCAGTAGAGCTAATACCATCAGTAACCTACCATCAGTAACCTACCATCAGTAACCTACCATCAGTAACCTACCATCAGTAACCTACCATCAGTATCAGTTTTCATGAACGTGATCTTGTCTTATTCGTTAAAATGTTATCATAAAATGTACATATATAATTTATCAGTCATATATTATAACGAAACAATTTTCAAGGGTTTATATAATGCACATTTTGCCATTTTTCTTATGAAATACATTTATATTTCATGGTTTAACGAGATCTTCATATTTGTTTACCTGGCTACTGACGCAAATTATTCAGTGCCCGCTAGATGGCAGTTCTGGCTACTGACGCAAACTATTCAGTGCCGACTAGATGACAGTTCTGGCTACTGCGCACGTTAATATTCCACAACCGGACACTTTATTGTCAAAAGATCGCCATTTTCTGTGGCTAGTAGTCTGTGCGAAGCTGGGAACTTTACCAAACGGAAGTCTGCTGGGTGTAACCTTGACACCCAATGAAATCGTCAGGAAGATATATTTAATTTATAACCAGTCAATAGTCTTTCAATTCAGCCTTGTTCTTTTGTTACCAGATTTATTGTTATTTGAACCAAAAAATGTAATTATTTTTTGTTGTGAATTGGACAGAAAATACTTAAAACCATTTTTAAATACACTAATTAGGCACTCATCCCTAGAAATGTATATGTTTGTTAACCTCCTTCATTCGCAAAACTCTTATGGTTCAACTCGTAAAGCACAGCTACATAGGACTGTGGAGCCCTATTGAAGGAGAAACATTACAGTTCTAGATGTAACGCAGTTAAAGGTGTCATTCACACTCCCACCCCAGTCGGCGGCGTTGTCTGAGGATGGTAAAAATATCAAATGTATGTATCAAATCTATGAAACTTCCACTCTAGCTTTTCAGGTGGTCTCTGTTGGGGCACCATTAGTGACCTTATGACAGGTTCTCTCCGTTCTTAATGTTTCCTGCTGCCCTTTCATTTATAATGTTGAGTTACCAGCCTCTTTTTCTCTTTTGCCTGGTACAGTACTTTGCAGGAAGCTACAAGCCATAAAATGCTAAATTTACGCTAGCATTATTTTCAACATTGAAAACCAAGTTTCTAGACATTTATTGCCGATCAATAATTACATACAGGGTCATCGGTAGTTCAAGTTCCAATTTCAAACTCTGCGTTAAACGGGATAAATGATGTATACAACTCTCATCTATTTTTAAGACCAAAGGTTTACGAGGGTTTGTGTGGCTAGCATAACAATTTTTCCATTTCCCCCAAAACAACAGGTATCCATTCAGGTAGGATGAACTTAAGGACGTCCTAAGAATCTCCAGGTTTTAAGGACAAAGTCTCACCGGAATTCAGACCCGACAGTGTTTTTTTTATTATTATAAAGCCTGCAGAATGCCTGAGCATGGGAGAGTCGTTTCAGTGCACTCCTTAGGGAAAGTTAGTTTTACAGATAGTATAATTTTAAAAATATTTTCATAATATGGCTAGGCCAGATCTAGTTGAATGTGAGGGGCATTTCAAACATGGTGGAAAAGTCTATAAATAGCTATCGTGTTTAGGTGTATCCGGTGTAGAGACTAAAGAAAGTGTGGCTAGGCTCGAAGTGGTTGGATAGGAGGATTGAAAGCACGTTTGAACATCATCACATTGGTAGAGCTCTGCTGGCTGTAGGACCAATTCATTGTGTAGCTTATACTTTCACTGCATGACTTTATGATTTATATACAAATAAATGGGCAACTTAGTAACTGTGATACTTAGACCAACTGTCAAGCCATGAGACATTACTAAAGGTTTCCTTTTTTTTTTTTTTTCATTTAGCTGCCAACAGTGTAGCTCTAGTGTGTTCTTTTCATTTAGCTGCCAACAGTGTAGCTCTAGTGTGTTCTTTTCATTTAGCTGCCAACAGTGTAGCTCTAGTGTGTTCTTTTCATTTAGCTGCCAACAGTGTAGCTCTAGTGTGTTCTTTTCATTTAGCTGCCAACAGTGTAGCTCTAGCGTGTGTTCTTTTCATTTAGCTGCCAACAGTGTAGCTCTAGTGTGTTCTTTTCATTTAGCTGCCAACAGTGTAGCTCTAGTGTGTTCTTTTCATTTAGCTGCCAACAGTGTAGCTCTAGTGTGTTCTTTTCATTTAGCTGCCAACAGTGTAGCTCTAGTGTGTTCTTTTCATTTAGCTGCCAACAGTGTAGCTCTAGTGTGTGTTCTTGTCCTTGTTCAGTTTATCATTAGCATCTCCACTAGGAGCAATGTTTAGGTTGATATTGTAGACATACACTTTGACCTGACTACAAATGGCTCAGGAATGAGACCTCTGAAAAACTCATATTAAGTCCCAGATACTTGATTTGAGGCCCCAAACCAACGACGAAAACATGTAAGTACGACGAAAACATGTAAGTACGACGAAAACATGCAAGTACGACGAAAACATGCAAGTACGACGAAAACATGCAAGTACGACGAAAACAGAGCTTAAATTGACCAACGGTAGGCCAATCGTTTTGTCTGAGTTCGATGGCCAAAAATGTGGTAGCTCCGCGTGGCCACATAAAAATACTGGACTCTTCCTTAACCGTCACCAACTTTGTTCTTTAGTTTTTAGTCCAAAATAAATGTGAAAACTAACATGACGCTCAAGTATGTCTCAACAAATAATTGTATGTATTTTTTTAATTGATTTTTTATAACAAAGTGAGACTTACTTCATCTAAAAGACATTAATTGAAATTAAAGCTCCCAAAATACGATATAAAACCTTAATACAGAACCCAAGTTTACAATGTCAAAACAACAACAACAAAAAAAAAAACAATTAAAAAAACAATTTAAAATTCCAAAGTACCCAAAATATAATATAAAACTTTTAAAACATACAAAATAAAACCTTAAAACATACAATATGAAACCTCAAGATACAATTAATACAAAAGATATAAATTTCAAAATACAGTATAAAACCTCATATTGAAACATAGAACTTCAAAATGCAATATAAAACCTCTAAATACAATCTAAAAGTTCAGAATACAGCATTGAACTCTAATAATGCAATCTTTAATAATGGGGTTGGTGTAGATTTAATCGTAGATACAATTTAGTTCCCCGGATGTTTGAAATGTACACGTTTACGTGATCACCTTGGCAATAACAAAATATGGTGGATTGTTTTAATTATTGTTTTTTTGCTTGCGTATAGATGGGGCGTGGGGCGAATAGATGGGGCGTGGGGCGAATAGAAGGGGACGTGGGGCGAAGGGAGAGAATCACGTTAATCAGGCGTCGAGGTATAATGTGTCCGCTGATCGTTAGCTGTGTCCTCCTTAACGAACGTGTCCTCTGGATCACTAGCAGGATCGTCTCAGCCGTTGTCCAACTTAACGAATGTGTCCTCTCACACTGGGTGTGTTCGTGAGTGTGTGTGTGTGTAGGTAGTTTCCGTTTTGTGCGTAGCTTGTTTCAAGCGATTTTGTCAGCTTGAGTCAATGCTATTCTTGTGTACTATCACTAGATGTAGATCTATTAGATGTATGGAGTCTGATTGGCTGTCCAAATGTCCGTGCATCTGATTATATCCATAGATACCATACGTAGTCTAGCACTTTAAAAACAACCAGTGATGAGCCTCAGTGGCGCCCTGGCCCACGACTGCCAGGGGACAACACACCAGCATTGAGTGTCATGGCACTCTTACTTGTCACAAGTCTCCTAAGTGAATGAAATCGCATGACACTGTTACTAGTACGAAGTCCTAACTAAATTCTCATGACACTATTACTAGTACGAAGTCCTAACTAAATTCTCATGACACTATTACTAGTACGAAGTCCTAACTGAATTCTCATGACACTATTACTAGTACGAAGTCCTAACTAAATTCTCATGACACTATTACTAGTACGAAGTCCTAACTAAATTCTCTTGACACTATTACTAGTACAAAGTCCTAACTAAATTCTCTTGACACTATTACTAGTACGAAGTCCTAACTAAATTCTCTTGACACTATTACTAGTACGAAGTCCTAACTAAATTCTCATGACACTATTGGTTATAAACTGTGGTACATACAGCGAAATATTTTGATGCCAACGGTCTCTGACAAAATGTTTACTCTCTACAAGACCACGAGGTATTACAATCCAATGCAAAGTTAGAGAGAGTTCACGTCGTTAACGTCAAACTTCAAAACCCAGTTATTGAAAACACCAAGTCATAAATGGGGTTATATCTAAATGTCAATATCAATTTATTTCCAAATGACCTTTTGACATTATATTTTAAATGCCCTAATGTCATTTCTAAGCTAGTAATGCTTCAAAACAAAATAATAAAAAAAAAGCAAAACACTCAACGCTTCCATGACAACAGCATGAATAATTTTTCTTCCCTAGTTTATAATTCATAGCGAATTCCTTTGAAATGCTAGGCGACCTTGCTGCACTTCGAGCTGTCACAGAATTACATCTATCTAGCCTTCAGGTTTCTATCACAGAATTACATCTATCTAGCCTTCAGGTTTCTGTCACAGAATTACCTCTATCTAGCCTTCAGGTTTCTGTCACAGAATTACATCTATCTAGCCTTCAGGTTTCTGTCACAGAATTACATCTATCTAGCCTTCAGGTTTCTATCACAGAATTACATCTATCTAGCCCTCAGGTTTCTATCACAGAATTACATCTATCTAGCCTTCAGGTTTCTATCACAGAATTACATCTATCTAGCCTTCAGGTTTCTATCACAGAATTACATCTATCTAGCCTTCAGGTTTCTATCACAGAATTACATCTATCTAGCCTTCAGGTTTCTATCACAGAATTACCTCTATCTAGCCTTCAGGTTTCTATCACAGAATTACATTTATCTAGCCTTCAGGTTTCTATCACAGAATTACATCTATCTAGCCTTCAGGTTTCTATCACAGAATTACATCTATCTAGCCTTCAGGTTTCTATCACAGAATTACATCTATCTAGCCTTCAGGTTTCTATCACAGAATTACATCTATCTAGCCTTCAGGTTTCTATCACAGAATTACATCTATCTAGCCTTCAGGTTTCTATCACAGAATTACCTCTATCTAGCCTTCAGGTTTCTATCACAGAATTACATTTATCTAGCCTTCAGGTTTCTATCACAGAATTACATTTATCTAGCCTTCAGGTTTCTATCACAGAATTACATTTATCTAGCCTTCAGGTTTCTATCACAGAATTACATCTATCTAGCCTTCAGGTTTCTATCACAGAATTACATCTATCTAGCCTTCAGGTTTCTATCACAGAATTACCTCTATCTAGCCTTCAGGTTTCTATCACAGAATTACATCTATCTAGCCTTCAGGTTTCTATCACAGAATTACATCTATCTAGCCTTCAGGTTTCTATCACAGAATTACATCTATCTAGCCTTCAGGTTTCTATCACAGAATTACATCTATCTAGCCTTCAGGTTTCTATCACAGAATTACCTCTATCTAGCCTTCAGGTTTCTATCACAGAATTACCTCTATCTAGCCTTCAGGTTTCTATCACAGAATTACATCTATCTAGCCTTCAGGTTTCTATCACAGAATTACCTCTATCTAGCCTTCAGGTTTCTATCACAGAATTACATCTATCTAGCCCTCAGGTTTCTATCACAGAATTACATCTATCTAGCCTTCAGGTTTCTATCACAGAATTACATCTATCTAGCCTTCAGGTTTCTATCACAGAATTACATCTATCTAGCCCTCAGGTTTCTATCACAGAATTACATTTATCTAGCCTTCAGGTTTCTATCACAGAATTACATCTATCTAGCCTTCAGGTTTCTATCACAGAATTACATCTATCTAGCCTTCAGGTTTCTATCACAGAATTACATTTATCTAGCCTTCAGGTTTCTATCACAGAATTACATTTATCTAGCCTTCAGGTTTCTATCACAGAATTACATCTATCTAGCCTTCAGGTTTCTATCACAAAATTACATTTATCTAGCCTTCAGGTTTCTATCACAGAATTACATTTATCTAGCCTTCAGGTTTCTATCACAGAATTACATCTATCTAGCCTTCAGGTTTCTATCACAAAATTACATTTATCTAGCCTTCAGGTTTCTATCACAGAATTACATTTATCTAGCCTTCAGGTTTCTATCACAGAATTACATTTATCTAGTCTTCAGGTTTCTATCACAGAATTACATTTATCTAGCCTTCAGGTTTCTATCACAGAATTACATCTATCTAGCCCTCAGGTTTCTATCACAGAAACAACTGTCCAAGCCATGGCCTCCATTTAAAACTCTACACTGCTGCAGATCTCATTGGAAACATTCACGTACAAAAATCAATGCAAATTTCAAAAGGTCACAAAACTTCAGTGGCGACTACAATGGCGACGAACGAGACTTTCTAAACAGGTCTCCTGGGATACGAGTTGTCCCGTAATTAAACAGCTGAAGTTAAAGCAGCACGAGTCTGTCGCCTTTCTTTCACTAATAGAAGGCTTCAAATATTCATTCCATCTTAAGCTCAGCATAATGTGTTGTTTTTTTCTTCGTGTCTTCGATAAACTCAGACCTTTGAATTGATGTTACATTTTGTAACCTGAGTTCTTGATGTTTTCTTGAACAGAGATGTTGTATCTGTAAACTAGATCTTGAATCTAGATACATTTTTAAACAAAGATGTTGTATCTGTAAACTAAATCTTGAATCTAGATACTTTTTTAAACAGAGATGTTGTATCTGTAAACTAGATCTTGACGTTTTTTAGTCGTTTTTATGCATCTAGATCTTTATGTTTTCTGTAAAGATACATCTGTAAAACTTTATACATGCGCTGTTCTATTTGATTGATTTTTTGCATTTCAATCATACCATACGAGTTTGTCAACTAGCCCACAACGGTGCCCACAACAAGCTAAGACGGGCTGTGGCGGATGTCATGCTGCGGTCCACATATGGGGGTCTAACATGGCGTAGAAGCACGACCATGTCCAGACTCAGGACTGGCCACACCTACATCACACACTCCTTGGTGCTTCAGGAGGAGAAGCCCCCTCTATGTGAGTACTGTGACGTTTACCTCACTGTAGAGCATATCCACCTTGATTGCCCCAGATACCAGAATATTAGAGGGAAATATTTTAGAACAACCTCAAAACAATGTTTTATTGCGTGGATCTTGGGACAGTGATACGCTTTATCCTGGAGGAGGGGTTGGCTACTAGAATGTACGTTAATTGAGATGAAGTGCTTATAAATATAGACATATTTATTTATTTTATTGGCTTATTAAATTGTTAACTATTTGAGTGGATCTTTTTTTTAATACCTCAATTGTGTTACTCTTAGCACTTGACCTTTATTGTCCATAGATTTTTTTTAAATGGCATGAATTGAAACTGAATCATAAACATTATTTACATTGATGGAGGATCTTTATGTACATGTATATTTTAATGTATACGGTAGCAGGAATTTTTTTTTACACTGAGATTCCTCCTGCTAAGTGTTGTACTTAATCCATTTAATAAAAGCCCTTCTTGGATAGTTTCAAAATCATCTAATAAATTATTCATATCGATAACTAATTTCAATACATTATTAAACATTACACCATGCTCTTGAGGACAGGTATAATTGGATGCCCATCATGTGACATATAATATGCGGGCCGATTGTATAGAAATGCCCGGGTCGATTTCGACACCAAATGCGCCCCTGATTCAGTGGCGTAGATAGGGTGGGGGGAGGGTTTTTTACATTAAAAATTAAATATTACGCAAAATGCAGGGGCCCCCAAAGAAGTCAAGCCCCATGGGCCCCCACAGAAAATTCCTATCTACGCCCCTGCCCTGATTGCAAAAGAAAGAAAAGATAAAGAGAGTAGATGGAGAGAACGTAAAAGGGATGGAAAAGGAACGTTAGCAAATGTGGTGAAAGAGAGAGAGAGAGAGAGAGAGAAAGAGAGATGGAGAGAGAGTTAAAATGATAGAACCTGACTTGCTTTGAAATCAACCATGATTACAACTAAACTTCAACTCAATCCTCTCTGGAGCCTCTACCAAACAATCTCATACTATAACGTCAATTTGGTGTTTCATAAGTCTGGGTGTGATGAGGGGGCGGGGGGTACCACCACTTGTCAGGCGAATGAATATTTGATAACAATAGAAGCACAACGTGTCACCACAACTTCTTCCTCCCGACACTGACCAGTGGCTCTCATTAATAGAACTCATGTGTGCGCTTTTTTTATGTAATGCAATTATCTGATATGTTTTTAACCTGGTCAGTGTTGTTGGCAAAAATGGTCAGTGTTAAAAGCCAGCATGGTCAGTTTTTGCTGGCCGCATGGTCAGTATTTATCGGCAAGAATGTTCAATGTGTTGGCCAGCATGGTCAATGCGGTTAGATAGCATGGTCAATGTTGTTAACCAGCCTGGTCAGTTTGGTCAGTGCTGTAGTATATTCATGTTTAGAACTAAGAGATGTTGGGATGTCTATGTCATGCGCCGCCTGGGGGCGCCACGTCTTTGAAAAAACAAACATTTCAAGTGTTAGCGAACTACATCACGGATTGGTCTGATCTAAGTCATGTGATAAGCACGACTTGTGCTAAACTTTATAAATAAAAACAAGAAAAAAACAAATAAAAAATATTTTAAAACAAAACTAATACTAAGCGTAGTTGTATAAATTACTTTGGATCAGTCATGTAATTACATTTTTAATAGATCTAGACTATCAATAATAAATATTTTTACCAGTTGTTTTTGTTTCACGAAATATTCATACTTTTAGCTTTCTCGCTACGCTGTGATCCTATCCCTGGACTGGACCAGTTGGGGTGGAGAGAAAGAAGAATAAGATCGTTTTCTAGAGGTATTAGTAAAAAAACAACGTGAACGACCTGAAGTCAAACTCGAGAGCTGAAGCCTCCTCAGCTGCCTTAAGCCAATACGCTAATCAATGTGCCGTAGAAATGCTAATGAAAATACAGTGGCGTTGCTAGGGTGGGGGAGGAAGGGGAAAATTTGAAAATCTCCAGGGCCCCCAATCGAGGAGGGGCCCCCAAATGAGTGTTTTTTTTACGTTAAACATTAAATATTACTCTCAATGCAGGGGGGGGGGGCCGTAGAGAGGTCAAGCCTCCCGGGCCCCCATTGATGGAAAACTCCTAGCCACGCCCCGGTGAAAATAAATGGTTTAATACTTATCTATTGTTAGTTTCAAACTCTTCTCTCTACAATGTATCAAGAGGACTTATTCAAGGTATACCACCGTATCAGTCAAGTAAAATTTATTTTCCTTGTTCGAGATACCAAACAAAAAAAAATTACCAATACTTAATTTAACTAATTGGTTACTTTTTAAAATTGATTCTTGTGTTGTCAGGTAAAAGAAATAATTGTAATAAATTTGAACCGAGATTGGGTGACAAAGATATAACGTGTACAAACTTTTGACCAGCCAGCCAACCAGACAGACAGACAGAGTTGATATAAGCTTTGTAAAAATGTTGAAAAAACATCTAAAACTGAATACTTGGTAATAAAGCAAGTGGCATGTTATATTTAAATGGGTGTGTGTTGGGGGAGGGGACACATTGGAAAAATGGAATCCCTGAGGGGATCAGGATTTGAAACTTTGAGGCTGTTCCAACTTTAAATTGCACTAGACACTAATAAGGAAGGGCAGGGAGCATTTTCCAAAGGCTGCGACCTATTTTGATAAGTCCCAGAGCAGTGGACACCAGCGGGGAAGAAGCTTCAGACATTTCCAGTAACAGATCTCTATGGAGAAAGCTTGGCGCACAATGTTCCGAAGGGCTCGGGAGGATCAAAGTATAAGTCTAAGACATCCCTGTTCACTGTCGACATTCTGCAATGCGAACCACAAGTATAAAAAATTTAATTTTGTACATTAAAAAAAAATGTCCTCAATGTTTTAAATTTAACGTGTTATCCTGAAAGACAGACAAAATAAATAAAAATAAAAATGATAAGGCTTGTCTTCGAGTCCGAAGATTAAAAATAAATAAATTAGTGCAGTGTTTCCCGTGGCTACGCAGCCCCCGGCTGAGACCTACATATTGTACCACATCCAGGGCGAGCGTAACCATTGTCCGCCGATGGTCGATTAAAAATTTTCTTCTCGCCGTCTACGTCTGTCCTCGGAAGCGGATTTTCGTTTGGTCTCAAATGTGATACCCACGGCCTTTGTGAGTGGACTCCTGCTGTCTCGTTCTGAAGCCGCATGCAACCAGGTGCTCTCTTCTATGTCAGCTAAGGCAAAAATTAAAATAGCAAACAATTAACAAAATAAACACAAATTAAAATGTAAAACTAAAAACAAAAACAAACAAAAACAAAAACAGATTTGTAAAAATATTGAAACAATCCAAGTATCCAGAGTTCAATTCAAAGCAACACAAAAGATATCACGTGCATTCAAGTAGAATGTCGAGCAGACGACAAAAGTTATTGTGAACGACATCATTGAGTTGGTACATTGTCATACACATTTCAAATAGCACGAGAATATACCAGAAGTGTATTGACCAAACAAAAGTCACAGTTTTAAACACACACACATCCACACAAGCTCACACACACACACACATATTTCTGACATGATGAAGTCTGTCATAGAAATTCTTGGCGATACTTCAGATTACTCTCAGGAAATGAGGAAACCTTTTAACTACAGTTTCTTCCATTAAGTCCAACAGAAGTTGTAAGGTGTCACTTGATACTGTTATAAAGTAAAACTTCTGGCTGGTCTGATACCTGGAGGCTCTCAGAACCTCGAAGTAACAATGATTCTATAGTGAATAGAGCGGAAAGTCCAATATTAACAAGAAAAGCATGAAAATGTTTTGTTTATTTTTAAAACTTATATTAAGCGTAATTGTATCAAACTAGTTTGCATCAGTCATGTCATTAAATTTGCAATAGATCAAGACTAACAATATAATAGCTTTTTTTTAAAAAAAGAAGGAAATGACCTGAATTCGAACTTGTCAGCTAAAGTATTCTTTGACTTGGTAAGCCAACGGAGTAACCATTCTGCTAGGGAAGAGTCTATGAACATGGAAGATTGTATAGTCTTCAATAGTTTCTATTTCATGTTTGTGTTCACTAAGACTGAAACGGCAGCCTAATAAAAAGAGGACTAATTCAGCTTATATCACCACTTTAGTCAAATACTATTTCATTCCGTTGTTAGAGATACCAAACAAAGTAATTTGTTGCCAATAGTTAATTAACTAATAGGTTATTTTTTTTTATTTTGATTCTTGTGTTCTCAGGTAAAAGAAATAATTGTGCAAAATTTCAGCTCGATCCCAGATTGAGAAATATCGTGTACAAACTTTTGGCCAGACAGACAGACAGACAGACAGACAGAGTTAGTTGAAATAATCTTTTCAAAAATAATAAGACTTGGACATTGTCTTAAAGAATACATGATACAGATACTGAACTTGAAAGAGGCGCTGAGGCAGTTCTCAAGCCAATGTTCTCAGACCTAGACAGCAAAGCTATTCCTATGGCCACGTCTCCCTCTGTAGAATTGTGTAGAGATGAGCCAACTTTTATATATCGGCTGGGGCTGGGAAGAGCAAGAACTTTCTTGTTATACTTTGTCAGTTTCATCTTCTCTTTCAGACCTTGTGATCTCTAGGGCAGATGAGGGTTAACAAGGGTGTCATGTGGCCAGCTCAACGACCAATCGCCTTTACTTTTCCCCAACTAACGTCAGGTAGAAATGGGTGGACCTTCAAGGAGGGCCCGAACACTGACCTGCAACGAAACCTGTGGGCAGTGGAGATCAATAGCTCGTTGTTACGTCACAGGTATAGGCGACTTGGCAACGAGCCATTGGTCTCCACCGCCCACAGGTTTCTACGTCACATGCCAGTGTTTAAGCCTACTATAACTATTGGTCTCGGGTGGACTCAGAAGAGCCCAAAGATTCCGAAATTAGAAATCCCACGATTTTCTTTTCTGATATATATTTATATACATGCTTTTATATAATTCGTATATATTTGACTAGATATACATAGGATGTAACTATCTTCTTGAACGTATATAAATACGATTGAGAAAACAACAACAAAAAAAAAAAAACATTACGCTAATAGGAAAGTTTCTGAGGTAATGTCGACATTTTAATTCTAATTTTAAATCTGGCCACCTTACATTATTGCCTTCCTAAAATCTCCTGTGGATGAATTATTAATTTGACTAGATATACATAGGATGTAACTATCTTCTTGAACGTATATAAATACGATTGAGAAAACAACAACAAAAAAAAAAAAACATTACGCTAATAGGAAAGTTTCTGAGGTAATGTCGACATTTTAATTCTAATTTTAAATCTGGCCACCTTACATTATTGCCTTCCTAAAATCTCCTGTGGATGAATTATTAAGTTTACTTTTCTTTACATCAAAGACAATTTTTTTCTGAAGAGATTTCAGCTGAATGTATTGATTTTCCTATTGCTGTGCTGTCAATACAGACATGGGCAACCACTGGTTCAGGCGAGGACAACTCACTGACTTAAAACCTCTTCACAAAAGTCTGTGACAGGAGATGTCATTTCAATTTTTTTTAAGGCTTCACATGTTTTAGAGTTTTATGTTTTAGAGTTTTTATAAGATGCACAACTATAAGATATAATTTCTTTTTGTTATATCTCATCAGTTGTTAGTTGTGTTAACTGTAGACAGGACAACAGTGGAATATATGAACTTCCCGTAGGACGACATTGGATGGTCTAGGCCTCATGTAGCACGACATTGGATGGTCTAGGCCTCATGTAGCACGACATTGGATGGTCTAAGCCACCTGTAGCACGACATTGGGTAGTCTAGGCCTCCTATAGGACGACAGTAGATGGCCCACGGCTCCTGTAGGACGACAGTAGATGGCCCACGGCTCCTGTCGGATGAAAGTAGATGTCCCATGCCTGCTGTAGGATGACAGTACATGGCCCATGGCTAGGGTTAGGGTTAGGGTTAGGGCAGCGGGCAGGGTGTGAACTGAGAACCATGGTGAAGTCCCAAGTCCTAAAAGCAAACCACGCAACCACCCAACCTGTCATCTGTATGTGTCTGTGACTTGTCAGTCTTGATAGATCCATATGAGAAACTGTTTGAGTTGATTGCTAGTCCTGGTCAGTGCAGCAATTTTTCTTCTTGTTAAAGGGGCTTTTTAGTGACATCGCAACTTCTACAGTGGAAATTAATGATTTAGGTAAATCTTTAAAACGCTATTTACCTGAAATAGCGCCCAGCAAGTCTGTATATTTTAGTACCAGGTAAAAAATGGACATTTTCTTGTGTAGTTCTGAAAACGATGTATTATATTAGCTGATGTTTTCTTCGGCCAACGGTTGACGAGCAGGTTGTTATGTGGCCAGCACAACGACCAACCGCCTTGACTTTCCCCAACTAAAGTCAGTTACCCATTAGAGTTAGGTGAACTTAAGGGCGCCCTAAAATTCCCGAAATTCAAATTCCCTATCTTCACCAAGATTCGAAGCCAGGACTTAAGGTTCGGAAGCCATGCGCTTAACCACTCAGCCACAGCGACTCCTATCTTGGTTAGGGAAAGTATAAATAGAAAACACAAGCTTGTTTTTTTTTTATCAATACGTTTTAAATTTGATATTGAATCTAGTTCTGTGGATTAGTTTTAAATTTGATATTGAATCTAGTTCTGTGGATTAGTTTTAAAATTAAATTATATTAAGCACTCTAAATTGGAATATTGTATGTTCATTTAATTTATGATTTCAGTTTAGATGAATGAACTATTTTTTTAATATGGATTTCTGTTCCGGGGGAATCAAAATGTTCTCGGCTACGCTTGGATTTAAACTATAGACTTGTAGTAATCAATTAAAGCGACAGACCTTTGACATTAAAATCGCTCCTTCTTTGATATTACTTATAATGGCGTGGCAGCTGCTGCGTATCGGATGCACACCACAATATACATTCCAACTGATCCTTCACCCTGTAATAACGATTTGTACACACTTTGTTTATTGTTTTTCTTCTTTTCAGAACTTAAATAGGTCAATCAAAGTTGAGTGATCACGTGTCTATAGTTTAAAGTGTTTCTTTTTCTTTTGTGATTGATAGTGACCAGTTCAAATATCCGGTTGTCACGTGATAAAGAGTTTACTTTGGATGCTGACTTCACGTTTAAACATTTGAAAATGTCAGCTAAAGCCTATGAGCAGGGACATAATCTGAAGTACAGCCTCAGAGTTATCCTCTCTTAGTTTCAGATGCCACACTTGGAAACATTGGAGTCCAAAGTGCGCACTGGCATATGTAACAATAGCGCCAGACAAATTAATACCAGAACAAAACAACTTGAACGAATAAAAATAATGTGTGACTGGCGCCTGGACCGCGGGCTACATCTGGCCTGTCATGTTGAGTGCATGAACATTAAAATATTGCTGTAAAAAAAACAACAACTCAAGTTTGTTGTGTATGTGTACGCATATGTATTTTTTTTTTTACCTGTGCTTTTCCATTAAAGTTGTGTCAAGTTTGCTGTTTCTGTAGCAATTATTAAAATAGACATAGTGAATAAAATGGATTAGGCCTACAGTTAATTTTTAAAGTAAAACTAACTTTAACAGGGATCCATTTGGAACAATAAACAAAAAAGTTTTAAACGTTGAAAATAACTCATTGAAATTTTCAAGACATTGAGTTTTAGCGAGACAAATTTTAAAATGTTCGATCTCGTTGCTCTATCTGCAAACTTCAGTAAACACATTTTTATAAGATATTACGTCCAAAAAAAAAAGTTTGCTTGCTTCATAAATCACTGTTTGAAATATATTTGCAAAGCTAGTTTCAAGTCCCTCTGTCTGGGACACATTTTTACACGTTATTTCTCCCACCCCCCAATCTCGAATGAAGTCTACACTTTGCACATTTATTCATTGTCGAAGACAAAACATAAAAAATTTAATTAATTGATTTGGTTTAGATAGAAAATGGGAGATAAATCTTGCATTATTATTTATGGCAGTAATTGTGCGGTTCTTTTTCTTATATAAGCTTTGTTTTCTAAAATAACATTTTTTTTTATTTTACTTGTTTAAGTCTACTTTTTTATCTGAAAGAAGATAAGGGTGAAGGTCATATAAACTGTTTATAAATTCTGTTCTGCCTGGGTTAGAAAAACTCTTGAGTTCGACTTAGTTTCTGTTTCATAAAGCCGACATGCCTTTTGATTGGCAATCCCTCAATCCGCAGGTTGCGGGATTGCAAAGTAACTCTTAAAGCAGATAATTTAGTGCTTTCAAGTTTTAAAAATAATTTTAAAAAACAAATACGTTCAATATTTGATATTCTTTGGAGTTTCTTTGAACTGGACAGTCCCATTCCTCGTGTGTTATTGTGTTCAAATCCAGGACTCAGGACTTATCGGTAACACAGGCTATACTTGCGACGTCCCTCTTCTAAATTTTTGTGTACAGTAACAACAATTAAATAGATCATTATATAAACATTTATTATGCAACATTTATAAGAAGCAACTCAAATGCAGTAGGCGCTAGTGGGTTAATTAAAGTTACGTCAATCGGTTAAATTGGCCTGCCCTACACCATGCACCAGTGGTGTAGCTAGGAATTTGACATCATTTGGTGGCCAGGGGAGCTTGAGCTTTGGGAACCATGCATTTCGACCATCGACATCATGACATGAGATAATGGGATAATATTTAATATTTAAAGTAAAAAAAATTCCAACACTCATTTGGGGCCCCCCTCTCAAGTGGCGGCTCGGAGGATTTTCAACTCCCCCCTACCCACTGCCCTGCACCCAAATGGTTCCAGTGATATTTCAATCCTTAAAAAGAAAGAGCAAAGAAAACATGTCTTATGTTGATTACAAGAATCCCCAAAACTAAAGTTTAGATCCGGACCTGCCAGAACTCTAGCTTCTAACAAGTGTTGTTTTCAAGTGAACTAAAAAAAAAAAAGGTCTTTTATCATTAATGATCAGATTCTGGGTGGAGGGTGGGCATCATTGTTGACCAGGAACTGACCTTCTGAAGTGAGCTACTTCAAACAAATGAGAAGTCCTAGGAAATACAAGAAGTTTCATTGTAACGGACATCCTGTCAATACGACAAGCGACTCTTAATCAAAATGTTCGTTTGTTTGTTTGTAAAATGTTTTACATGTTTCGGATGTTCCTGCAGAGTTGAAGATAATTACTTCCTAGTCCAAACATCCCGCAGGACGACGGGGGAAGGGAGCGGGCAGGGTTTGAACCCGGGACCATCGATAAATCTGAACGACAGTCCAGCGCGCATACCGCACGACCAGGCAGCCATCCAAGGGCGAGGAATCTGGGGAAATGAAAAGTGTTCGGTAGGGAGCAAGGTGTCTGTGTATCTATCTCTATCGATGTATCTTTAAACTAAGAAACTATTTTAAAAAACTATTTGATTCATCTGGAAAACGTTGAATGTTGAAAAATGTATGGCGACTCTTGGAGATTTTATGCTAAAAGTAACATGGCGACACTTGGAGATTTAATGCTAAAAGCAAGATGTCGACACTTGGAGATTTTATGCTAAAAGTAACATGGCGACTCTTGGAGATTTTATGCTAAAAGTAACATGGCGACACTTGGAGATTTTATGCTAAAAGTAACATGGCGACACTTGGAGATTTAATGCTAATAGCAAGATGGCGACACTTGGAGATTTTATGCTAAAAGTAACATGGCGACACTTGGAGATTTAATGCTAAAAGCAAGATGTCGACACTTGGAGATTTAATGCTAAAAGCAAAATGGCGACACTTGGAATTTTATGCTAAAAGCAAAATGGCGACACTTGGAATTTTATGCTAAAAGCAAGATGGCGACTCTTGGAGATTTTATGCTAAAAGCAAAATGGCGACACTTGGAGATTTATGCAAAAAGCAAAATGGCAACACTTGGAGATTTATGCTAAAAGCAAAATGGCGACACTTGGAGATTTTATGCTAAAAGCAAGATGGTGACACTTGGAGATTTTATGCTAAAAGCAAAATGGCGACACTTGGAGATTTAATGCTAAAAGCAAGATGGCGACACTTGGAGATTTTATGCTAAAAGCAAAATGGCGACACTTGGAGATTTATGCTAAAAGCAAAATGGCGACACTTGGAGATTTTATGCTAAAAGCAAGATGGCGACACTTGGAGATTTATGCAAAAAGCAAAATGGCGACACTTGGAGATTTTATGCTAAAAGCAACATGGCGACACTTGGAGATTTTATGCTAAAAGCAAGATGGCGACACTTGGAGATTTTATGCTAAAAGCAAGATGGCGACACTTGGAGATTCAATGCTAAAAGCAAAATGGCGACACTTGGAATTTTATGCTAAAAGTAAGATGGCGACTCTTGGAGATTTTATGCTTAAAGCAAAATGGCGACACTTGGAGATTTTATGCTAAAAGCAAGATGGCGACACTTGGAGATTTATGCTAAAAGCAAGATAGCGACTCTTGGAGATTTTATGCTAAAAGCAAGATGGCGACTCTTGGAGATTTTATGCTAAAAGCAAGATGGCGACTCTTGGAGATTTTATATGCTAAAAGCAAGATGGCGACTTTTGGAGATTTTATGCTAAAAGTAAGATGGCGACTTTTGGAGATTTTATGCTAAAAGCAAGATGGCGACTTTTGGAGATTTTATGCTAAAAGCAAGATGGCGACTCTTGAAGATTTTATGCTAAAAGCAAGATGGCGACACTTGGAGATTTTATGCTAAAAGCAAGATGGCGACACTTGGAGATTTATGCAAAAAGCAAAATGGCGACACTTGGAGATTTAATGCTAAAAGCAAGATGGCGACACTTGGAATTTTATGCTAAAAGCAACATGGCAACACTTGGAGCTTTTATGCTAAAAGCAAAATGGCGACACTTGGAATTTTATGCTAAAAGCAACATGGCAACACTTGGAGATTTTATGCTAAAAACAAGATGGCGACTCTTGGAATTTTATGCTAAAAGCAACATGGCAACACTTGGAGATTTTATGCTAAAAGCAAGATGGCGACACTTGGAGATTTTATGCTAAACGCAAGATGGCGACACTTGGAGATTTTATGCTAAAAGCAAGATGGCGACTCTTGGAGATTTTATGCTAAAAGCAAGATGGCGACACTTGGAATTTTATGCTAAAAGCAAGATGGCGACTCTTGGAGATTTTATGCTAAAAGCAAAATGGCGACACTTGGAATTTTATGCTAAAAGCAACATGGCAACACTTGGAGATTTTATGCTAAAAGCAAAATGGCGACACTTGGAGTTTTATGCTAAAAGCAAAATGGCGACACTTGGAATCATTGAACTAAATATATTATATCTAGACTGGACATGGAGATCTTTCAACACTACAAAAAATGTCCTGAAATTTTTTTTTAAAGTTGAAACAAGGCGTTGTTTTGTAAAGTAGTTATAAGATGTGAAATGAGTCTTTTTTTCAAACCTAACCTATGTAACATATAATTTAATTTTGAGATCTATATCTAGTAATTGAACATCAAAAATAAGAGTACTATCGTCTCATAATTATTATTTTGCAATTTTCAGATACATAATCTAGAAAGATCTAGGTCATCAATCTATTTAAATGTACATAAGATGATTACAATCAACAGACATGAATTATTTCGATCTATAATTTTTGAAACATTATCTCAATGGAAACTAACATGAAATGACTTTGCTTGAATATATAGTTTTGTGATTAATAGCCCCATTCTAAAGAAAATTGGATAAATGATTTTGCATTATTTCTAAACTTTGAAAACCAAAGATCATTACTTTTTAAGAGAGAAAAGAATGATTGGGACGACTTTCCTTACAGCTTGAAAAAGGGTTACGAACATTAAAAAAAAAATATATACATATATCGATTCACACACCTATATATATATATATATATATATATATATATATATATATATATATATATAGGTGTGTGAATCGATCAAATGAGAATAAGAATTTCAGATTTCCAGTCTAGATATAATGCTAAGTCTATGCTTGGAATTTTAAGCTAAAAGCAAGATGGCGACACTTGGAATGTTCAACCAAGAAAATTAAATGGCACTACTTGAAAAGCAACTTGGGTAATAGGGTGATATTGTTGTTGTTGTTAATGTCAAAATGTTGTAGCTTATGAAAGTCAAATACTTCCACACGTTTGTGAAAGAATAGAAGACGCCTACTGTGGGTAGGGGTAAAGACTCATTTGCGAAACGTTTACTCTCAATGACTATCATTCGCTTCACGTCGGCGCATTTATTCGAGAAATCGAGAGAATTCTTTAAAAGGATAGTTTGAGAAATGATCATTTTTTTTTAATTAAAAGAAGTTTGAAAATTGCATGAAAAGCTATTAACATAATGTAATAACTTAATTGAGGCAACTCAACGAGGACATAGACGTTTATTTACACGGAGACATGACAAACACAAAGGACATCTGCCTTGAGCACAGCATCTCCATATTGGCTCTAGACTTCGTTAGTCTCTTATGTCAACATCCGACTTGTCTAGTCACAGATAGTGCGCACCTTCTTTCTGCACTATCTTGGATGGCGGTGCGCATGGCTAAGTCATAACATGGCCCCCGTCTTAGCACTTTTCGTCCCGAAAAGAAACACTGCAGCTGAGGTTTGACAGTTCAGGTGGAGGTCGATCGGTGGGAGCCACAGGCGGCAGGGAGCGTGTTCCCCACGAAGCCATCCGCATTGTTTTCTTCCAGTGTCGCTTTCTCTTTCTCCAGTTGACCAGGTTGTTGTTGCGACGATGACGTGGCCGTTTGACACACAAAGAGATAGTGTCGAGCACTGTTTCCTTCAGCACAGCCGTTGATCGGACACGCTGTCTCAGCAGATCTTCCCGACAGACGCCTCTCAAGGGAGCTGCAGGTTCACATGCAGCCACGCTGCAAACAAAGTCCAATGCACCGCAGTCATCCTCAGATAACAGTCTCACGTCCAGAAGATAGGTCTCTTTAGGTTCAAGTGGAAAATTTCTTCCTCTTGACAGCTCAGATTTAGAGTGGTTTGATTGACATTCATCTATGCCAATGTCGATGATGATGGTAGAAGTACATATGCCCTGTTGGTGGTTTTCTTGGCATCTAAATTCTATGTGTGATGCACCGCACGTACAGTTCATGCTTAACCTCTGGATGCAGTTGTCAAGCTTCGAATTTCCCTCGTGAGCACCGGCAGATAGGCAGAGGTCCATAGCATCAGGCTTGAACGCAGACCCAACGTTGTCTTGCTCCGTCCGGCTCATTGAGGTACTGGTAACAGGTACAACAGGAACAAACGCTTCAGGCACATAACAGACTTCAGTTAAGGTACTGGTAACAGGTACAACAGGAGCAAACGCTTCAGGCAAGTAACAGTACCCAGTTTCTTCATTTGTCTCCTCCCGTTTGACTCGGTACATCCCGTTGAAATCATCACAGCAATCGCCATCACGTTTCTCGTCTTGAAAGTCACAACCACAAGACTTGCCCACAACACAGACACAGACGGCGCTCCAATCCCCAGCATCTCCGTCACCACTGTTTGTGCAACCACAGTCTTGACGACGCAACTTCTTTACCAACGAGTCAACTCCTTCTTTCAGCTGAGACACCATTTTATCTACCTTGTTCCCCATACTGTTCATTCGTTCACACATTGCATCAATACCTTCATTTATCTTGCCAAGAAGCTCATAAATCTCCGGTTCAATTTCAAATAGGTAGGTCTCCGGATCTTCGTCTTCATCAATTAGGGCTTGCCGGAGACGAGCTGTAAGCACCTCCTTGCTACCACCAAGCTTCAGGCGTCTGTAACGAAGTTTCTGCCTTAGCTCTTTAACTAAGAGCTGGTCTAGTTGTTTCAAAGATGCCATTGTGCTAGAATCCTACCTCCTCTCGTTGAGTCGCCTATGATCCCACTTCTGACACCAATTGTAATAACTTAAGGGAGGCAACTCAACGAGGACATAGACGTTTATCGTTTATTTACACGGAGACATGACAAACACAAAGGACATCTGCCTTGAGCACAGCATCTCCATATTGGCTCTCTACTTGGGAGGAAATCGTTAGTCTCTTATGTCAACATCCGACTTGTCTAGTCACAGATAGTGCTCACCTTCTTTCTGCACTTGTCTAGTCACAGATAGTGCGCACCTTCTTTCTGCACTATCTTGGATGGCGGTGCGCATGGCTAAGTCATAACAATAATATATAGTCTCTTATGATATTCCCTTCTTTTTTGCAACCGGAAGAAAAGATTGCCTGTAAAAGAAAAAGGGAAACAAAAAAAAATGTTACAAAGACAGTTTGTGTGGAAACACAAACTCAAAATCGGCCCCCGAGTGGTCCACCCAGGCAGGTAAAAAGGCAGGTTTCAATATTTTTAGAAAGAACATCAGAATTAAATTCTATCAAAGACAAATAACAGAGAAGAATGGAGAAAGAAGATTGACACCCCCAAAATGGTGTAGACCGGTGCCCCCATAACCGTCAACCCCCCACCCCCCCCATTGACGCCACTGCTCCAAGATACTTACTTCTTCCCAACCATTTCGATTAATAAATTAATATATTGGAGTAGACGTAGTAAGAAATAAAAAAAAGGGACCTGCACAATTTAACAGGTTTCCCATGCGAACAGCATAGGCTAATACACTATTAACCACCAGTAGGCCTTCTAATCCTGATCAAAATCACTCTAGATTCTAGATTCTATTTACTTAATAGGTCTAGACTAGATCCTGAATACAGAGTATATATAGAATCTTGATAAGATCTAGATTTCTTGACTAGTTCTAGATATGATATAGAATATAGATCTAGTTTAGATCTGGATCTAGACTCTTGAAGATTTAGATCTATCTAGATCTCGATCTAGAATCTAGATATCGATCTAGAATTTAGACTAGGTCTAGAAAATGTTTGTAAAATGTTTTACATCTTTCGGATGTTCCTTTAGGGTTGAATATAGTTTACTTCCTAGTCCAAACATCCCGCAGGACGACGGGGGATGGGAACGGGCAGGGTTTGAACCCGGGACCATCGATAAATCCAAACGACAGTCCAGCGCGCAAACCGCTCGACGAGGCAGCCAACCTGGCCTAGGTCTAGACTAAATAGACTCTAGATAAAGATCCAGAACTAAATCTATAGCCTAATCTAGACTAGAATCTAGACTAGATCTATATATCTATAAGTAGAATCTAGATCTACTATATCTAGGTTAATATTATGATCAGGATTAGTAGGCCTACTACTGGGTTACAGATTCACTTCTTGATGTGATACTACTGCTTACATAATAACTAAATCTGCACCCCTAAGCTGTTAGAAGATAAACTATTTTCTTAATGGATTATAAATGTAAATTTTGTTCAAATTGTTTAATACAATTAAATCTAAATCTAGATCTATGTCTGGCCTCTATTTATTGTAATTTAGATTGTTGTCAAGTGTATAGTCTAATGACGATGTGTGAAAACTGAATGGTATAAAAGTAATTTGTTCTTATTTTTTTAACCTACAATTGAAACGAAGTTCGTATTAAAATTCTTTTTAAAAAACAACATTTGAATCAGTATTCTATTCCATGAGTTAGTTAATAAATGGAAAATCTATTTTACAATGATCCATTGTTACATTTTTCAATTGTGACCTTAGAAGCAATTTTTTTTTGTACCAATGCGCAAATCTTTGAATGAAGCTTGATTTATTAATGAAGAAGCTTGTGAAATTAATTTTAAATAAGACTTACTTCCCCTGAAGTTTTTCATTGAAAAGTTGTGTAATTTAAAAAAAAAATCTGCTTGCATATATAATTTTAAAAATTGGATGGTTCACTTTCGGAAAAGAAAAAAGTAGCCGTTGCATCGGAACTTTGAATGATCCAAAATATTATGATGTCCGATTTTCATTTTCTCTTCTAGTTTCTGAAATCTAAACGGGACGTACGAACAGACAGACAGACAGGTCACACAAAACTAATAGCTCTTTTCCCCTTCAGGGGGCCGCTAAAAATGGTTACATGGTACTTTGAGTTAAAAACAAAAACAAAAAATTGATGACAAACCATATCATAAAAAAAATATTTTTAAAGCTGAATTTTAAAAATTCATTTTCGATTCTTACTATTAAAAAAGGAGTTCATCAATATCTCTAAAGCGTGGATATCTGTTATAATTTAATAAACGTCAGTATAACGAAATATTTATCAAGCTTATATTAAGTCACTCTTTGTTCAAAATCTTGCACACACAAGGACAGTGGGACTTCACTTATTCTCAGATTAATTTGAAACTTTAAGCAATTATTCATTATCGATGGCAACACATTAATCAATAAAAAAATTAGCCAATTAATTAATTAATTAATTAGTTGGAATAATTTAATTAAGTATAATATATAAAAACTAGTCGCCCGGCGGCGTAGCATACGCCGCTACTTTGCAGGGCCGGCCTTAGGCCACTGCAACCTATGCGACCGCAGTGGGCCCCGCACTTTTATAGGACCAGTGCTAATTCAAGGTGTATAAATTATTAAATTAAACCATTTTATAACTTAAAACAGATTTCCCGCGCCCTCCTGTCGATTTACCAGGAGCTCTTGGAAATCTCCCGAAATTGCAAAAGATACGAAAAAGTGCTTACGGAATATATAGACAAAAATTGTCATTTTGGGGTGTTATTCAATATGGAAAAAGCCAATCCTACGCACGATAAATAAAAACGGCATTATGCATTAGCCGTAATTGTGTAATCTGGTGAAAGAAGCTTCTCGCGCCTCAAACTAATGAAGAATTACTTGAGGTCAACAATTCTCAAAGATAGATTGAAACATTTGGTAATTTTTGCTTTTGAGCGTGATCTATGTAGGAAACAGAATTATTATGCAAGGCTCGTAAAGTAATTCTGTACGTAGTAAAGAATGAATAAAATGCATAGTCGATTTTTTTTTCTAATACGAACTCTTTAATTTCACATATTATCTCTACCCAAACTTGGCCCGCGAAATCGGTTTCGCATAAGGCCCCACAATGGTTAAGCCCAGCCCTGCTATTTAGTGACGGGCGAATATACATAGAAGATTACTTGTTCTTTTTCCATGACTTCTTGGTCACAATGTTTAAGTTTGGCGCTGCTATTTAGTGTTTGTAAAATGTTTGTTTGTAAAATGTTGAACATGTTTCGGATGTTCCTTCAGAGTTGAACGACGAAGAGGAATGGGAGCGGGCATGGTTTGATAAATCCAAACGACAGTCAAGCGCGCAAACCACACGACCAGGCAGCCATCCGTAGTGACCGGTGAATACTTGTTCTCCCCCCCCCCCCTTTTTTTTTCGTGGCGTGACTATACTCTTAAGCGACGAAGAGAATTTTATATATATATATATATATATATATATATATATATATATATATATATATATATATATATATATATATATATATATATATGTATATATATATATATGTATGTATGTTCTATGCTAAGGGGAGATAAGCGTTGTGCACAGACTTACGTCATTTAAACTTACTATTAAACGTTTCTATTTCCCTTGAAAAGCTCAGTAGCAAAGACGTCAGTTTTCGATCATAGTTGTTTGATTTCCTATTTAGGTGTAAGAAATTAATGATTTTCAACTACTACTATTTCGACAATTAAGATCGTATTGGCACGATGAAGTGCATTTCTTAAATTTTGTTACAAAAAAGGTCTATATTTATTTACATAAAATATGAATATTTAATTCTATGATTAATCAACTAATATAGAGTTTAGTTGTAATGTGTAATTATTAAGGCAGGTGGTTAAATTCAAACATGCGTAAACACTATGTACTACTTGGCAGACGTCAAATTTAATAAATTAATGAATTCATATAGGAGAGCTGACCACATTATTATTAAAGATTTTCATCTTACAAAATCACTCTTTTTGTCTGTGTAGCATTGCATGCATATGAGTTCTCCCATTTACCGTTTTCGGATCAAGTTAAAACTTCGCACAATTATACATAGTTGATGACAATAACAGAGTGTACTGATTATTTAATCATTATTTAAGCCATAGTCTTGTTTAGTCTATAAATCTATTACTTAAATAAATACTTGCATAGCGAGTAGACTAACACATCGGCTAACACATCGGCCTTCCGTCAAGAGGGCTGGAGTTAAAATTCAAACGGGCAATTTTTTTAAAATAATAATAAGTCGTGAAGCGACTATGAATGAGATGAATGCCTGAGCATTAGCCGTGTATGAAACTGCGTCGTCCACAGTCTACTACACTGTAGTTTCCCTTATTCACGCAGCCGATGTATCCAAAAGGAACGGTATGCCGATGCACTTTGGGGTCAGCGATGTCGCAGGCTCTGCCAGGGTGCAGCACTCAGCGACGTCGCAGGCTCTGCCAGGGTGCAGCACTCAGCGACGTCGCAGGCTCTGCAAGGGTGCAGCACTAAGAGTCGCCCGGTACTAATTTTTTTTCTCAGGGTTGACTCCCGAAGTCTTGCTCATGATTGGGTATAGCTGCAAAGCAGCAGGGATTTGAATTCAGTTTCCTTTCTCCTAGGTGGGAAACCAGCCACGACTAACGAGCCCTTCCTGCCAGAAGCTTACATGTTTAGACACCAGTTACTCGCCTTCGACCCCCTTCCTTTTAATGAAAGTATCTGAGACACACGTGAAGGCCAGGAGTTGGACTGATTGTCAGAGGCTATTTGAGACGTATGCCATTAGGAAGCATGATATAGGTAATGGAGTACTAATATCCATACCACTTCCGGCAATGACAATCTTGCGGAACCTTTTTAAATAGACTTTTGGAAAAGGCAGTACGGAAACTTGTTCCCAGATACCCCCGCCCTACCCTCTCCCCTACAGGTCTACAAAGTGAATGGACAATAGCACACTGAGTATGCTCTATGCATAAAAGTTGTGCCATACTAAAACAATGAAAATATTTCCAAACGCAGCAATTCATTACTGTTAGTCTAGATCTATTAAAAGTAAATGACATGATTGATTCAAAATACTCTTTTTATTTTATTTGCCAGATTTCGGTTCCTAGCTCTTCCTCTTGAAAAATATTCTGGCCCATTAAAGAGTTTGTTTTGTGTGTGTGTTCGTAAAAAAAATCTAATGCTCACAGTTCTACCTGATTTCTACGTTCAAGTTCTAAAAAGTTTGAGTCAAAGTGTGCCTCTTACGCCCCTAACTCCCCCCCCCCTCCCAACTCAAATCCATTCTCACAACACAACATAAACCTCTAGCCTCTTGGCTTTTCCATTTCCCAGCAATTAAATTTTAGTAGAAAGTCGTTTATCCAGACGTATCTCATCCGGAACGTAAAATATTCGGACTGCCTTTGATTGATCTTGTTTTGGTTCTACAGTACGGTATCTCAATGCTTTTGCTGATGTGCAACTTCGTCTATTGACTATTGCATTGCTTCCAGATCTTGGTCTATTGAAGAGCCATCTCATAGAATGTGTTACGTAAGGCGCAGCCCCCCCCCCAACCATGTGATTTGTGACAAGAGGGACAATAAGGGTGGCTACCTTTATTTTTTTTTATTAGAGTTAGCCCCCTTTATTACTTGATTTAAGTCCCTGTCAATTGTTTACGATTGCCACTCTCTCTTGAGTCTTTCAACTGACCAGTGTATTTTGAATTAAATCTATATACTGTTTAACTCATACTTGTGTTGTACTATTGTTGTGTTACTCAAGAGGAGTGTGCCACTGTTGTGGGAAGAGTATTTCGATAATGAGCTAAGTAGATTTTATCAATTTGTTAGTACTAAATTGATTTATGTAAATGGTATAGGTCTACTTAGTCTCTTATCCTCTTCTGTATGTTTTTTTTTTTAAAGACATATTTTGTTTAGATACGAGACAGTAGTGTGTCTCATGAATGACGTCATTTCATTGTTAATGTATGTATGATATTATTGTAAACCTTCTTTTTGGTTTTTCGGCATAAGACATTATTGTGCCTCTATGATGGTGGTCCTTTCATTATATTGACCGGAAACTGTCTTGCTACTTTGCTTAGTTTCATTATGTCATTTTCTTTTGGTGAGCCTTTATTTTCATGATCTTTTCCTTTTGTTTGTAAATAAACTCCTTTTTTTTTGTTGCAACTGAAACCTCAATTTGCATATATTCTACCTCTTCCCCCCCCCCGCATATATATATATATACTTCTCCCAACTCCGATTACAGATCTATCCCCTTTTCGCTCCTGCAAATATTCCACTATGAAGTCCAAATGTCTGTTTGTGACCTGGCTAAAAATATGAAAAGATTTACTAGTGCCTAGAAAATTTTCAACATATTTTTTGGGCTCTAGCTTGTCTTTCCCCGGTCATTGTCTCGCCTCGGGCGCCTCCACGCCCCTTCTCCCAGCTCCTAAAAACACCCCACGGGTCTGCACTTGACCGGTGCGAAAGGAAAGATAATCATCCCGCCCCCTGGTGTTATTCTATTATCTCCCCCTTTAATCTTCTTGTCACCGCTCGAGGGTTGGTGCCATTCTGTTCGCAAAGCAAGGGGTGATCACCTCACGACAGGGCAGAGTCCATTATTTCTCAAGACAAGGGGAACAGCGTCACTAGTAGGCAAGATAATTTCCAGCTTTGGGGATACCCGACCATAATCTTAATAAATTTCTGGTCTTCTAACATCGATTTTTGCCAGGGCTGGCCGTCTTCCCCACAATCATTCCACTTCCTCACAATTACTCTCACTTTCCCACACTTCCTCCTTTATACGCACACACACGCAGTTCCGGAATTTAAAAAAAAATATTTAATTAGCTTAAGAAATAGTAATTACGTGTTTCATTTTTTTTGCATCAGTCTGGAGTGTAAAGGTAGATTACTACACAATCTGCAACGATATTTTACCTCACATCTAATGAGCATAGATTATCTATTATCCTTTTAGTAAACATAATTTAGTAAATTGTCATAGAATTGAAAATTGCTCTCTATTGTTCTATTCTATTCAGTTCCGTAACATATGCTGTACCTACCAGCTTTCTTTTTTAAAAATCTCCAACAAGCTCTCTTCGTGTAAAGCAGTGGCGTAGCTACCGATGTGCGGGTGGTGCGGGCCGCACAGGGCACCAAGTGGAGAGGGGCACCAAAATTCCCCCAGTGTGTATTAATTTCCTGTTTCCCTGAGCGTTTCAGTAAAAACGACTAATTGTATGGACACGAGCAAACATAAACTACTGTATTTTAAACATGAACTAACGATTTATAAACTAGTCACGTCGCTATTTTGTTTCATCTCCTTGACTATTTCTTCCATACAATGTAAGCTATAAAACAGTTTGAATCTAATTTACTAGATTTATTTCGGACACACGGTACATGTTGTTACTACACTGATCAATGCTCTGTAATATAAAGAAGAAGAAGAAGATAGGCCAACTTTTTTTTTTACTTCAGTCCATTGGTTTAATCTAGATACTGAGTTTTACAAATATATTTCTAAACTCTTGCTCTAAACAATTGTCTTAGTTTATTCATTTCTTTATGATTCTTTATAGTTTAATTTTGGAAATAATTCTATTGTAATGTCAATATTTTAAAATAAGCTAACCTTTGTTTTCTACGAGTTTTTTAAAACTAACTAGTTAATTTTAATACTGTAACGTAAACAAAATGATGAACAGTGCTCAAGACTGACTAGTCTGGCTGGCGCCTCAAAACCCTTTTAAGCTCAGACGGAGAAATCGGCATCTTTGGTTCTGTCCAGTCTGGGTAGACTATAAGGGCCCCATACCCAGATCTATCGGGGTCCCTCATTACCGACCCATCGGTATAACAGAAAATGGCATCTGATGGGTAGGACTTTGGTGTAGCTGATGCCAAGTTTTGGAGTATGGCAGGTGTTAATCGCCTCTTGGTGGTTCCCTCTTGCCCTATAAGGGACATGCTTATTTGTGGGGCCGGCATTCTCCTCCAGGGAGGGCAAGTACTAATTCTTCTAATTGGGATTCTGTCAGTTGAGAGTCCAGCTGATTTTGACAAATTGGCCGCAATGTGGATGAACGATCGCATTTTTATGCGGTTCCTCGCTCTCCACTGTCACACTAATATTGAGGTGGGTAGCATAGAGTCGCCCTTTTTATAGCGCTCATAGTCTGTAAGTACCGCCCTCTCCCTCCTTAAATGTAAAGGGGTCACGTTTGTTAAGATTTCAGCAGCGTTTGTTGGGCTTGTCCGAAAGGTGCAACAAATGAACCTTAGTGCCTGTGATTGTACTTGGTCGAGTGATTCGAGGGCAGTTTTACTAGCATATACTTGAACTGTATAGCTGTACTCAATTTGTGATCTGACTGCCCTTAGTACAATGTGCGTAGCATGTAAGCTTTGGCAGCCCACTTTGTGCTGGCCAGCTTTCTTAGTAACGCTAACTTCTCCGAGGCTTATCTTTCAACTTCCTGGACGTGCTGGAGCATTGACAGTTTTCTATACAGGGTTACCCCTAGATATTTTGGCGTGTTTTCACGTTGGAGTCGCAGCCCACCGAGTTGAAGCTCGAATGGAGCCTTAAGAATGTCGATCCCTAGGCGGAACAGGGACCAGGTCGTTTTAGCAACGTTTATCTGAATCTGTCATTTGTCGCAATACGAGGAGATGGTTTGGAGGTTTGCTTGTAATGCCGCCTGTATTTGGTCGACTTTCTTGCCGGTTGACCAGAGGACAATGTCATCCGCATAAAGCAGTTTCTTTGACCGCAGTGAAGTGCGTTTCTTAAATTTCTTAAGTCTAAAGAAGCATCGAGACAATTTCAAGTCACATCATAGTCCACCGACTATAGGCGAGCTGTTATTGGGTATGAATTAACTGAACAATTAAAAGCAACAAAGCAAGATGAGACGGTTATCATTGAATCTAGAAAAAAAAATGATGGGGCGACATCCTGATAAGAAGAAAATACTTCAATACCGCAGGTTCTAGAGACTAAAGGACAGCACACAAGCATGTCTTTAGTACACTTCTCAAAAATTCATACTGAAGAAGCTAAACCATCAGATAGTGTAAACAATACAGAAAGCAGGATAATAAACTCTAGACTGAACGACATTGGAGATTGGCCTAATGTCACAGATAATATTCGTATACACCTTGTCACTCAAGGATCTGAAACAGTTCAGTGTATGGACAATCAATTCAGAGAGGCGTATAGACATCAAGAATCAGCAAAAGGAAAAGCTAGAAAGCTTTCAAAGGTTTGGTTTTTCCGGCAAATGTCAAACGGCGAGGAAGTTTTTAGAAAGTGGTGGAGGTTATCCCCAAAAATAGAAAAACATGAGACCAGCAGAGCTCACATTCAGTCATCGCTTGCTTGGAGGGAACTTGAAGATTGCCTGAGAGTAGGGAACAATATTGACAACAAGGCCCAAGATTTGATTATACAAGAGACGAAAACCTGGAGAGTTAGTAAAATTACTATCAAAGTACGATCCACTCTTGAGGGAGCATGTGCTTCGAACTAAGCTTTGTTCCAGACCGAATACATACATGTCTCCACAAATACAAAATGAATTTATTACAATATTGGGGGATCACGTTAAAAAACAAATCATACAGCAAGTAAAACAAGCCAAATATTTCTCTATTATTTTTGACAGTACACCTGACATCTCAAAGCTGGATCAAACTTCCCAAATTTTACGGTACGTTGTCATGGATAATGACGGGGTGCAGGTTCGTGAGTCTTTTATTGACTTCATCGACACAAAGGACAAGCATGCTGCTAGAATCACTGAGATGATTCTAAAGAAATTGCGTTCAGATGGCTTAGACATAATGGACTGCAGGGGTCAAGGCTATGATAATGCTGCGGTCATGAAAGGTCATGAAAGAATTAACAATATTTGATTAATGAATACATATTATTTTGAACAAAAAAGTAAGGTTTTGCAACGTTATCAATTAGTTAGTTGTTGTTATTTCTTTTTTTTTTTTTTTTGGGGGGGGGGGGGCATCAAGATGAGGTACCGCACCAGGCATCATATACTCTAGCTACGCCACTGGTGTAAAGGCTTCACCTATTGCCAATTAGTTGCACTATTTAGATACCTATATACTCGTTTCCAGTTGGTGTCATATATACAGATCCATACCAGTTGTGTGCTTCTTTGTACAAAATATCAGATGTTATGTTTACTAGTGTGACATTAAAAAAAAAAGGTTGAATGTTTTTCTTTTCATCTCTCCTTTTATTGGGATTTCTCATTGGTTCCAGTCTCTCTCTCTCTCTCTTCCAGTCTCTCTCTCTCTCTCTCTCTCTCTCTCTTTTCCAGTCTCTCTCTCTCTTTCAGTCTCTCTCTCTCTCTTCCAGTCTCTCTCTCTAGCTTTCTCTTTTTTTTTAATGTGATTTAGTCAGGTATTCACTTACAATAACACACAAGACAAACAGGTTAACACATCCACGTCCAGACCATTATAATACTGTTGAGCAGTCAAGGTTATGGAGAAGTTGTATATAGTTCATGATCAAATACACTGTTCATTTGTAATTTTCCCGCTGGAGTTCATCAATTATAAAGTCATAGTCACAGTTTTAGAAGCATAAGCGAGTGGTCCAAACAAGATACGTTTGACATGTTTACTACACAGAGCCAAGATCCACAAATGTTCATAGTTGATGATTTTGTTGGACCTTTTTGTGCAAAGTCTGGCTCCTTTAATGATTGAATTATAGTTTGTTTTTTTTTTAAATATATCTTAGATATTTTGGGTAAGGATAAGCTTCTGTGCTAAAAACATAATGATATGCGATTTAATTTTAAAATCCTGACTGTTACACTGGGTATTTTTATGTCACAAAAGAGTACTCGCCTACATACAAGAGAAAATCGAAAAATAGCTTCAACATTTCTTCTACACAAGACACTCTCCTCACTCTTTTCCTTCAATCAGACTTTTTACAAAAATGCATTGCTACTAAGCCATAGAATACTTTGTGTTCAGCTTTCTAAATATACGCTCTTTCATTCTTAGGATTACAGTCAAATCAAACAAGTCTCTGATTACATCTTTCAGTGGGTGGATCTATTTATGTCCAGACTAGAGTTTTGTCTAATATATTAGCAGCTTGTAGTTCATCTCATAGAAGCTGACAGTTCAATTTTTTGTTGTTGTGAATTTTGAGTTTCGTATTTCAACAGATACGAGTAAAAAGTTTTGACCCACAAAATAAAAATCATTGATTAAATGACTGTGACATATCTTTTATTTTTACTAAGCATTTATCAACTCACTCTTTCTGACTGTCGGGTTAACAATGTTTGTACACGTTCTTTCTCACACACTCAATCTCGGAACAAGTTGAAGTTTTGCACAAATATCTTTTGTGCCTGACAAAACAAGAATCAATCAATATTTAAAAAAAAAACAAAAAAACAATTCGTTAATTATTTTGTTTGGTATAAAACAAGGGAAAGAACTTTTACTTGACAGAAAGGTATTATACGTTGAATAACTCCCCACGAGGAGGCTTGATCTCTGATTGAACACGTTTTGTATGCATTTACAAAGCGATCACGGTAACATTCACATTGATACTCCCCCTTCCTCCCCCCCCCCCTTTTACTTTTATCAACTAGTCCAGACAAGTGATAGGATCATAGCGCATTGAGAAAGCTAAAAACATGAAATTGCACTAAACCGCTAAACAAAAATAAAGGTATTTGTAATCGCAAAGATTTATTATTGCTAGTGTACACTAGCTCCCGCTGGAATAACCTGCCCAGTGTGCAGCCGAACATTCCGGGCTCACATAGGTCTCACCAGCCACATGAGGAGACGCAAAACCCCAGTGCAAAGCCCTCAGCCCCCAGGACAAAAGTGGTCATCATCGAACCACGATGGACGAACTATATATATACTACAAAGAATTGCTGATGTCGCGGGGTTTAAACACAGACGATTAGACGTAATATATGAGGTATTAAGTCTTTGTTTACCCGAAAGTTTTAGTGACGGTTCTTGCAAAATGAAACATTACATGAAATTGAAATTCATTTAATTGATTATATTATATAGTGCATAGCTGCTATTTAGATTAAGAATAAAATACTTAGACTAAACAGATGTTAACAAACGAATATTCACATTTGACTAGAGTAACACCTTTAGTAAAATCACATTATACATAAAACACTGAACCATAATCTTCAAATACAAAAACAAATTTAATAAAATACTCTGAAAGACACAAAGATAAAGGCACATTCCCCGTCCCATATGCTAGGACAAATTTGTACAAATACTCCTTCTTCCCTAGTGCTATTGGAGCTTGGAATGGGTTGCCTGAGCTAGCCAGGAAAACCAGTGACTTGGCAGAATTTAAGTCATTGGTTAATATGCATGACTAAATGCATGACGCGTAGGACGTAATCATCTTCTTTTTTGAAGTAACATCTGTATTATATAAGATAAGAAGATAAGATAAGAGAAGAGAAGACATAGTGATTACTAGATTCAATAGCTCTCAAATGTGTAATTGTCTTAAGAACTGAGACCTAGTCTCTTGAGACTCTAGGCTAAAGAAAGAGCCTTTCCATCGGTCTGTTTGAACAATTGTTCTGTCTGATACGATCCGAACAGATGCAAATTCGTTACACTTCTGTTTCCGGGAAATTGTACCCTAAAACATTTGGGCTAGAGGTGAGGCCGAAACACATAGGTCGTGCAGGTGTCCATATACAAGGGCGGATTAAGGAAAGATATGTGAATGGTGCAGGTGTCCATATACAAGGGCGGATTAAAGAAAGATATGTGAATGGTGCAGGTGTCCATATACAAGGGCGGATTAAAGAAAGATATGTGAATGGTGCAGGTGTCCATATACAAGGGCGGATTAAAGAAAGATATGTGAATGGTGCAGGTGTCCATATACAAGGGCGGATTAAAGAAAGATATGTGAATGGTGCAGGTGTCCATATACAAGGGCGGATTAAAGAAAGATATGTGAATGGTGCAGGTGTCCATATACAAGGGCGGATTAAAGAAAGATATGTGAATGGTGCAGGTGTCCATATACAAGGGCGGATTAAAGAAAGATATGTGAATGGTGCAGGTGTCCATATACAAGGGCGGATTAAAGAAAGATATGTGAATGGTGCAGGTGTCCATATACAAGGGCGGATTAAAGAAAGATATGTGAATGGTGCAGGTGTCCATATACAAGGGCGGATTAAAGAAAGATATGTGAATGGTGCAATGAACTCCACGGGGTTTTGTTTTGATTCTTTTTTGGGGGATTTGGTCTCCTGTCAGGAACGTTTCCACCCAAGCATCACATTAAGGCTCAGAAATGTTACCAGGGTCAACAGCCTCGCTGAATGGGGGTCCTCTTTTTTTTTGGAAACAGTCCACTCCACTTCAGACCATATCTGCAATGGTCAATGGAGTATTTGCAAGGGGTTAAGGAAAGATAGATTAGTGGTATGCAAGGTAACCTGTCACAAATCTGCAAGTCATTTGCAATGTTACATCAACAAGATGTTATCTACTTAGCGTTGTAGCAATGTTAACATTGAGCTGAAGATCTTTTCGATTCTGTATAAAACAAAGTTAAATTGCAACACTACTGCGTGGAATTAGACATTTAATCACTTCATTGATAAAAAACAAACTTTTTTTGCAAATAGAAATCTTTAGGAATTTTTAGCCCTTTAGCTACAAACAATTTTTCAGCCTTCATTGTTTTGTTGTTGTTTTTTTTTTTTCGAATTTTAATTTCATTTTTTGTTCTGGTGTATCGCGACTAAAGGGGAACAATGCCACACTAGACTTTTTAATATTTAGAAGAAATCTAGTCTTCATCCCTTTAATTCTTTTTTCTTGTTTCTAAACAGCATGGAGTGAATCTCTAGTCAGAAACTGTTTTGACAGATTCGCAAGCCTGAACGTCTACACTTCACGATAAAAACAAACGCAAGCTTAAACCTTACTATTTTATTTTTCGGTAATTCCCCAATATTCCTCATTCTATACAATATGCACACCACAAACATAAATAACACAAAAAAATAAGACAATTTTTTTGAACAAAAATTTCATTCCTTTCCACCAATTAAACTAATTTTTAATTTGCTTTACGCCCCTAGACATAAAAAATATAGGCTGGCCAAAGGAAGTCACTTCATGTAACTTGAAAACATGTACATCTATTGTTGTCGGATTTCCGAATTCTGAAAAGTTGCATGATCTTCAGTCTTAGAGATAAAAAAAACACAAGTGAAAATATTGTAATACTTATATAGGTTATGGCTGAAATAGATATGAATACTTAACTTTTATACTGCTCATAAATGCTGTATAATAAAGTACACAAAATTGCAAGTCACAAATTTTCGTTTCATAAAACTCTTTTATCGGCCAGTCTATATTTATTTATGTCTATGTTTACGCCATATTGTATTTTCACTTCCGCTTTCTTTAAGACGTGTTCAAAATAAAGATGACTGCCTGGTCGTGAGGTTTGCGCACTGGACCGTCGTTCGGATTTATCGATGGTAGAGGGTTCAAATCCTGCCCGCTCCCGTCCCCCGTCGTCCTGCGGGAGGTTTGGACTAGGAAGTAAACTATCTTCAACTCTGAAGGAACATCCGAAACATGTAAAACATTTTACAAAACATTTTACAAAGAACAACATTAATAGCATCAAAAGAGCAAAGACTCTAGTGATTTCTTGCGTGTTTGTGTGTGCAGATAAGACTACTATACTCTGTAACACTGTCTTTTCTCTACAGCACTATTTACACTTAAACCTTGATCTAGAATTTAGAACTCATGGAATGGACCTCATTCACCAATCGTAAACAAACAACATTTAGCCACGTGATTCTTTATCGCTTCTATACAAATTACGTAATACACAATGGCTATCACGTGACAGTTTTTTTTTCAATATTGTCACGTGGCTAAATGTTGTTTGTTTAAGATTGGTGAATGAGGTCCATTGTCAGAGTTGATGTGAGGGATTATTTCACAGACCTGTTGAATTATCAAATCTGTTCTCGGGGGTTGGTGGTTGATGTTATTTTATATAATTATGTTTTCAATAATTCTCTGATTAGAATAAATATAGGGGGGGGGGCATTCAAATGGAGGATTCCAGTTCCAGTCGCCTTAGCGTGGCGCCTCCTTGGAAACGTCCCCCGGAGAAGATTATAGGCTAAGATCGAGAGCGAGCGTAGCATCTAATGGGCTACCACACGTCTGCTCTAGTGAGCGTACATGCACATGGTGAAGATAGAAGAAAAGACTTGCTGAACCTGTCCAATCCGTAGCACAGTTCCCAAGCGTGGACCATTCGGGAGGTGATTGTTTCTCCACGAAAAGCGATGGTACTTCATAGTAATATGGAGCTTGTCCCGTGGGGTAGGCTTCCGGCCTCACGTGGCATGGGGGAGCCAAAAGGACCGTGACCCATGAGCAAACGAATGTGATTAAATGATTATTTACCTGATGGGGCCTTCAGATATAAGGGTCGGCAAAGAGCCAATCCTTCGTCCTGGCCATGGGATAAAAGCCTTTCCCGGGTCAAAGGTTAGGGGGGTATTCAAAAGTGGTCAGACACACAATTACAATTAATGCAATTACGTTAATATTTTCTTTTTGTTTTTAGATAAAAAAAAAACATCAACAACATCAAATTGATACACAAACTCAACTTCAAGTACATCAACTTCAACAAATACATTCAAATATTCAAATCTCTGCTGCCAGTACAAAAGATATCGAATGAAATAAAACTCGCCAATTTTATCTTTCGACCTTTTATCCACCGGCTACGACCACTTCATGGATCTTGATTGACTATTTCTTTCCTTTGTACTTCACAGTTGCCCTTACCAAACCGTTACCCTCCCCTGCCATCTGTTAAGCAGACGATGGATGTGCCTGATGTGCCATCCATTTCTAAACACGTGGGATCTATTTTTAGCTTACAGTAAAATGGAAAATGAGAATAAAAAAAATTAATTATTTTTTTATTGGAAAAATAATTCATTTGCTTTTCTAAAAATTAATTATATTAAACTGCCTATCCATTTCTGTAATTATAAACATTTTCTTATTATTTTCAAATTGTTGTATCGTTTGTTTTTAAATTCCAGTTTTTATAACGGAAGTAAAAAATATCGACTGCTACATATCATATGACATATTATCGAGTTTCAATTTTCACCCACGCCAAGCTAGACTCAACCAAGCAATGTTTTCATTTCATCCTTCTCTATCATTCCAGATTCACTTTTAGCGTATTGTCTCTCCCCTAAGTGGAAAGAAAAATCTATATTCCCATAGTCCTCTGTCTATGCGCCATGTTAAATATTTCATCTGTTACTGGCGGCTATAGATTCGCCACATATGGATATTACATGTAGTCTATACGTATAGGCCTACCGGAAATACAGTACAAGCAGGGCATAGGCAAACATGGCAGCCACCTAGGGCCTTCGATTATTGGGGGACTCGCACAGGTCTCAAAAATTTTTGTTTTTTCCAGAGAAGAAATTTCGAAACGTGTAGCCATTGTTTTATTGCAGTACACGAGGTTTTCAAATACATTTCGTTTTTTTATTTGTTTGCTGTTTCTTTTTCAATTTCATCTGGGGGCCACTAAAGTTACCCTAGACCTCCAATTATCTATGTCAAAGCATCAGAAAGGAGAAAATGTATCATATGCTCCGACTCCAAATCTACATTGCATGCTATGGGACGGATGAAGACTGACATTCCATTGGTACGTAAGAGCCTAAAGCTTTTGGACCAAATAACAGCTGACCATAGGGATGTCACCTTCATCTGGGTCCACGCCCATGTGGGCATAGAGGGAAACGAAGCCGCAGACAGAGAAGCAAAGAGAGCCCTAAATCATGCGGTGTCAGGAACCCAAAGTCCCTGCTTGGACCTGAGACAAAGTATTGCCTCTGCCACCTATCGAGAGGGGCAGAACTGATGGGATGCTGAGACCCACAACAAACTTAGACAGGTTGTGACGGATGTCAGGTGGTGGCTAACATCTAAGGGTCTGACAAGGCGTGATAGCACGACCATGTCCAGACTTAGGATTGGCCACACCTACATCACGCACTCCTTTGTGCTGAAGAGAGAGGAGCCTCCACTATGTGAGTACTGTGACTCTCGTCTCACCGTGGAACATATCCTTATTGATTGTCTCAGATACCAGGATATTAGGGGAACATTTTTTAGAGCGCACAACTTAAAAACACTGTTCGATAGTGTGAACCCTGGGAAGGTACTGGGCTTTGTCCGGGAGGTGGGGTTGTCATTTATGAAATTGTGAACATATAATATTTACAAAAGATTTTTACTAAATTATGAATTTTTTACTAACTTCACTATTTTAACTGTGAATAGACCTTGCTTTTGATGATTTGACTGTATGGAATTTAGCTCTTGTGATATGAAGGGAGAGTAATCCTTGAAGGATTACGGGCACGACATGGCCTAAATTATGCCGATGTGCCAAAAACTAAAAAACTCTAGCTCATAAACTCCAATTATCTATGGCCGGCCCTGATAATACTTATTGCTATCAGAATAAAAGGAAAAAAAAGGAACTTATTTACATTCTGTCTCTCTTATTCTATTATCTCTTGTGTAGAAGTGATGACACAATAAATACCAAGAAAAACGTATACATTTCTTTTTATAATAGATAAAAAAAAGGAAAGGTGTGGTCTATATTTTTTCGATCTATATTCGCCCCTGCAGTCAACACATCAAAGTTATCTGTAATCAAAAGAGTAACACTATTTTATCTACATATAACAGACATTGATATATAATATGCATAAATTCCTAAATTGAAACATAATGACCTATGACTGACCTGGACACTTTAAGACTTGAGTCCAAAGATTAAGGATGAGTGCAGTATTTTACGTGACTGCTCAACCCAGTTGTGACCGAAAGATTTACTGATACAGACAACATCGTGGCCTTTTTTCTAAAGAGTTTAATTGTTTTTTTTAAATAGTGTTTATGAGTTATTAAAAACAAAATAATCGTTCTATAAGTTTTTTTAAAGGAGCTATTATCTTTATTTTGTTCGCTTCAAGTGTCCCATGAGGTTGATACAGTGTCATGCAGATGTCTCTGTGGGAAACTATTGTCTGTCCCATGAGGTTGATACAGTGTCATGCAGATGTCTCTGTGGGAAACTATTGTCTGTCCCATGAGGTTGATACAGTGTCATGCAGATGTCTCTGTGGGAAACTATAGTCTGTCCCATGAGGTTGATACAGTGTCATGCAGATGTCTCTGTGGGAAACTATTGTCTGTCCCATGAGGTTGATACAGTGTCATGCAGATGTCTCTGTGGGAAACTATTGTCTGTCCCATGAGGTTGATACAGTGTCATGCAGATGTCTCTGTGGGAAACTATTGTCTGTCCCATGAGGTTTATACAGTGTCATGCAGATGTCTCTGTGGGAAACTATTGTCTGTCCCATGAGGTTGATACAGTGTCATGCAGATGTCGGAAACTATTGTCTGTCCCATGAGGTTGATACAGTGTCATGCAGATGTCTCTGTGGGAAACTATTGTCTGTCCCATGAGGTTGATACAGTGTCATGCAGATGTCTCTGTGGGAAACTATTGTCTGTCCCATGAGGTTGATACAGTGTCATGCAGATGTCTATGTGGGAAACTATTGTCTGTCCCATGAGGTTGATACAGTGTCATGCAGATGTCTCTGTGGGAAACTATTGTCTGTCCCATGAGGTTGATACAGTGTCATGCAGATGTCTCTGTGGGAAACTATTGTCTGTCCCATGAGGTTGATACAGTGTCATGCAGATGTCTCTGTGGGAAACTAGTGTCTGTCCCATGAGGTTGATACAGTGTCATGCAGATGTCTCTGTGGGAAACTAGTGTCTGTCCCATGAGGTTGATACAGTGTCATGCAGATGTCTCTGTGGGAAACTATTGTCTGTCCCATGAGGTTGATACAGTGTCATGCAGATGTCTCTGTGGGAAACTATTGTCTGTCCCATGAGGTTGATACAGTGTCATGCAGATGTCTCTGTGGGAAACTATTGTCTGTCCCATGAGGTTGATACAGTGTCATGCAGATGTCTCTGTGGGAAACTAGTGTCTGTCCCATGAGGTTGATACAGTGTCATGCAGATGTCTCTGACGGAAACTATTGTCTGTCCCATGAGGTTGATACAGTGTCATGCAGATGTCTCTGTGGGAAACTAGTGTCTGTCCCATGAGGTTGATACAGTGTCATGCAGATGTCTCTGACGGAAACTATTGTCTGTCCCATGAGGTTGATACAGTGTCATGCAGATGTCTCTGTGGGAAACTAGTGTCTGTCCCATGAGGTTGATACAGTGTCATGCAGATGTCTCTGTGGGAAACTATTGTCTGTCCCATGAGGTTGATACAGTGTCATGCAGATGTCTCTGTGGGAAACTAGTGTCTGTCCCATGAGGTTGATACAGTGTCATGCAGATGTCTCTGTGGGAAACTAGTGTCTGTCCCATGAGGTTGATACAGTGTCATGCAGATGTCTCTGTGGGAAACTAGTGTCTGTCCCATGAGGTTGATACAGTGTCATGCAGATGTCTCTGTGGGAAACTAGTGTCTGTCCCATGAGGTTGATACAGTGTCATGCAGATGTCTATGTGGGAAACTAGTGTCTGTCCCATGAGGTTGATACAGTGTCATGCAGATGTCTCTGTCGGAAACTATTGTCTGTCCCATGAGGTTGATACAGTGTCATGCAGATGTCTCTGTGGGAAACTATTGTCTGTCCCATGAGGTTGATACAGTGTCATGCAGATGTCTCTGACGGAAACTATTGTCTGTCCCATGAGGTTGATACAGTGTCATGCAGATGTCTCTGACGGAAACTATTGTCTGTCCCATGAGGTTGATACAGTGTCATGCAGATGTCTCTGACGGAAACTATTGTCTGTCCCATGAGGTTGATACAGTGTCATGCAGATGTCTCTGTGGGAAACTAGTGTCTGTCCCATGAGGTTGATACAGTGTCATGCAGATGTCTCTGTGGGAAACTAGTGTCTGTCCCATGAGGTTGATACAGTGTCATGCAGATGTCTCTGTGGGAAACTAGTGTCTGTCCCATGAGGTTGATACAGTGTCATGCAGATGTCTCTGTGGGAAACTATTGTCTGTCCCATGAGGTTGATACAGTGTCATGCAGATGTCTCTGTGGGAAACTATTGTCTGTCCCATGAGGTTGATACAGTGTCATGCAGATGTCTCTGTCGGAAACTATTGTCTGTCCCATGAGGTTGATACAGTGTCATGCAGATGTCTCTGTGGGAAACTAGTGTCTGTCCCATGAGGTTGATACAGTGTCATGCAGATGTCTCTGTGGGAAACTAGTGTCTGTCCCATGAGGTTGATACAGTGTCATGCAGATGTCTCTGTGGGAAACTAGTGTCTGTCCCATGAGGTTGATACAGTGTCATGCAGATGTCTCTGTGGGAAACTAGTGTCTGTCCCATGAGGTTGATACAGTGTCATGCAGATGTCTATGTGGGAAACTAGTGTCTGTCCCATGAGGTTGATACAGTGTCATGCAGATGTCTCTGTCGGAAACTATTGTCTGTCCCATGAGGTTGATACAGTGTCATGCAGATGTCTCTGTGGGAAACTATTGTCTGTCCCATGAGGTTGATACAGTGTCATGCAGATGTCTCTGACGGAAACTATTGTCTGTCCCATGAGGTTGATACAGTGTCATGCAGATGTCTCTGACGGAAACTATTGTCTGTCCCATGAGGTTGATACAGTGTCATGCAGATGTCTCTGACGGAAACTATTGTCTGTCCCATGAGGTTGATACAGTGTCATGCAGATGTCTCTGTGGGAAACTAGTGTCTGTCCCATGAGGTTGATACAGTGTCATGCAGATGTCTCTGTGGGAAACTAGTGTCTGTCCCATGAGGTTGATACAGTGTCATGCAGATGTCTCTGTGGGAAACTAGTGTCTGTCCCATGAGGTTGATACAGTGTCATGCAGATGTCTCTGTGGGAAACTATTGTCTGTCCCATGAGGTTGATACAGTGTCATGCAGATGTCTCTGTGGGAAACTATTGTCTGTCCCATGAGGTTGATACAGTGTCATGCAGATGTCTCTGTGGGAAACTATTGTCTGTCCCATGAGGTTGATACAGTGTCATGCAGATGTCTATGTGGGAAACTAGTGTCTGTCCCATGAGGTTGATACAGTGTCATGCAGATGTCTCTGTGGGAAACTATTGTCTGTCCCATGAGGTTGATACAGTGTCATGCAGATGTCTCTGTGGGAAACTATTGTCTGTCCCATGAGGTTTATACAGTGTCATGCAGATGTCTCTGTGGGAAACTATTGTCTGTCCCATGAGGTTGATACAGTGTCATGCAGATGTCGGAAACTATTGTCTGTCCCATGAGGTTGATACAGTGTCATGCAGATGTCTCTGTGGGAAACTATTGTCTGTCCCATGAGGTTGATACAGTGTCATGCAGATGTCTCTGTGGGAAACTATTGTCTGTCCCATGAGGTTGATACAGTGTCATGCAGATGTCTATGTGGGAAACTATTGTCTGTCCCATGAGGTTGATACAGTGTCATGCAGATGTCTCTGTGGGAAACTATTGTCTGTCCCATGAGGTTGATACAGTGTCATGCAGATGTCTCTGTGGGAAACTATTGTCTGTCCCATGAGGTTGATACAGTGTCATGCAGATGTCTCTGTGGGAAACTAGTGTCTGTCCCATGAGGTTGATACAGTGTCATGCAGATGTCTCTGTGGGAAACTAGTGTCTGTCCCATGAGGTTGATACAGTGTCATGCAGATGTCTCTGTGGGAAACTATTGTCTGTCCCATGAGGTTGATACAGTGTCATGCAGATGTCTCTGTGGGAAACTATTGTCTGTCCCATGAGGTTGATACAGTGTCATGCAGATGTCTCTGTGGGAAACTATTGTCTGTCCCATGAGGTTGATACAGTGTCATGCAGATGTCTCTGTGGGAAACTAGTGTCTGTCCCATGAGGTTGATACAGTGTCATGCAGATGTCTCTGACGGAAACTATTGTCTGTCCCATGAGGTTGATACAGTGTCATGCAGATGTCTCTGTGGGAAACTAGTGTCTGTCCCATGAGGTTGATACAGTGTCATGCAGATGTCTCTGACGGAAACTATTGTCTGTCCCATGAGGTTGATACAGTGTCATGCAGATGTCTCTGTGGGAAACTAGTGTCTGTCCCATGAGGTTGATACAGTGTCATGCAGATGTCTCTGTGGGAAACTATTGTCTGTCCCATGAGGTTGATACAGTGTCATGCAGATGTCTCTGTGGGAAACTAGTGTCTGTCCCATGAGGTTGATACAGTGTCAAGCAGATGTCTCTGTGGGAAACTAGTGTCTGTCCCATGAGGTTGATACAGTGTCATGCAGATGTCTCTGTGGGAAACTAGTGTCTGTCCCATGAGGTTGATACAGTGTCATGCAGATGTCTCTGTGGGAAACTAGTGTCTGTCCCATGAGGTTGATACAGTGTCATGCAGATGTCTATGTGGGAAACTAGTGTCTGTCCCATGAGGTTGATACAGTGTCATGCAGATGTCTCTGTCGGAAACTATTGTCTGTCCCATGAGGTTGATACAGTGTCATGCAGATGTCTCTGTGGGAAACTATTGTCTGTCCCATGAGGTTGATACAGTGTCATGCAGATGTCTCTGACGGAAACTATTGTCTGTCCCATGAGGTTGATACAGTGTCATGCAGATGTCTCTGACGGAAACTATTGTCTGTCCCATGAGGTTGATACAGTGTCATGCAGATGTCTCTGACGGAAACTATTGTCTGTCCCATGAGGTTGATACAGTGTCATGCAGATGTCTCTGTGGGAAACTAGTGTCTGTCCCATGAGGTTGATACAGTGTCATGCAGATGTCTCTGTGGGAAACTAGTGTCTGTCCCATGAGGTTGATACAGTGTCATGCAGATGTCTCTGTGGGAAACTAGTGTCTGTCCCATGAGGTTGATACAGTGTCATGCAGATGTCTCTGTGGGAAACTATTGTCTGTCCCATGAGGTTGATACAGTGTCATGCAGATGTCTCTGTGGGAAACTATTGTCTGTCCCATGAGGTTGATACAGTGTCATGCAGATGTCTCTGTGGGAAACTATTGTCTGTCCCATGAGGTTGATACAGTGTCATGCAGATGTCTCTGTGGGAAACTAGTGTCTGTCCCATGAGGTTGATACAGTGTCATGCAGATGTCTCTGACGGAAACTATTGTCTGTCCCATGAGGTTGATACAGTGTCATGCAGATGTCTCTGTGGGAAACTAGTGTCTGTCCCATGAGGTTGATACAGTGTCATGCAGATGTCTCTGACGGAAACTATTGTCTGTCCCATGAGGTTGATACAGTGTCATGCAGATGTCTCTGTGGGAAACTAGTGTCTGTCCCATGAGGTTGATACAGTGTCATGCAGATGTCTCTGTGGGAAACTATTGTCTGTCCCATGAGGTTGATACAGTGTCATGCAGATGTCTCTGTGGGAAACTAGTGTCTGTCCCATGAGGTTGATACAGTGTCATGCAGATGTCTCTGTGGGAAACTAGTGTCTGTCCCATGAGGTTGATACAGTGTCATGCAGATGTCTCTGTGGGAAACTAGTGTCTGTCCCATGAGGTTGATACAGTGTCATGCAGATGTCTCTGTGGGAAACTAGTGTCTGTCCCATGAGGTTGATACAGTGTCATGCAGATGTCTATGTGGGAAACTAGTGTCTGTCCCATGAGGTTGATACAGTGTCATGCAGATGTCTCTGTCGGAAACTATTGTCTGTCCCATGAGGTTGATACAGTGTCATGCAGATGTCTCTGTGGGAAACTATTGTCTGTCCCATGAGGTTGATACAGTGTCATGCAGATGTCTCTGACGGAAACTATTGTCTGTCCCATGAGGTTGATACAGTGTCATGCAGATGTCTCTGACGGAAACTATTGTCTGTCCCATGAGGTTGATACAGTGTCATGCAGATGTCTCTGACGGAAACTATTGTCTGTCCCATGAGGTTGATACAGTGTCATGCAGATGTCTCTGTGGGAAACTAGTGTCTGTCCCATGAGGTTGATACAGTGTCATGCAGATGTCTCTGACGGAAACTATTGTCTGTCCCATGAGGTTGATACAGTGTCATGCAGATGTCTCTGTGGGAAACTATTGTCTGTCCCATGAGGTTGATACAGTGTCATGCAGATGTCTCTGACGGAAACTATTGTCTGTCCCATGAGGTTGATACAGTGTCATGCAGATGTCTCTGTGGGAAACTATTGTCTGTCCCATGAGGTTGATACAGTGTCATGCAGATGTCTCTGTGGGAAACTATTGTCTGTCCCATGAGGTTGATACAGTGTCATGCAGATGTCTCTGTGGGAAACTATTGTCTGTCCCATGAGGTTGATACAGTGTCATGCAGATGTCTCTGTGGGAAACTATTGTCTGTCCCATGAGGTTGATACAGTGTCATGCAGATGTCTCTGTGGGAAACTATTGTCTGTCCCATGAGGTTGATACAGTGTCATGCAGATGTCTCTGTGGGAAACTATTGTCTGTCCCATGAGTTTGATACAGTGTCATGCAGATGTCTCTGTGGGAAACTATTGTCTGTCCCATGAGGTTGATACAGTGTCATGCAGATGTCGGAAACTATTGTCTGTCCCATGAGGTTGATACAGTGTCATGCAGATGTCTCTGTCGGAAACTATTGTCTGTCCCATGAGGTTGATACAGTGTCATGCAGATGTCTCTGTGGGAAACTATTGTCTGTCCCATGAGGTTGATACAGTGTCATGCAGATGTCTCTGTGGGAAACTAGTGTCTGTCCCATGAGGTTGATACAGTGTCATGCAGATGTCTCTGTGGGAAACTAGTGTCTGTCCCATGAGGTTGATACAGTGTCATGCAGATGTCTATGTGGGAAACTAGTGTCTGTCCCATGAGGTTGATACAGTGTCATGCAGATGTCTCTGTCGGAAACTATTGTCTGTCCCATGAGGTTGATACAGTGTCATGCAGATGTCTCTGTGGGAAACTATTGTCTGTCCCATGAGGTTGATACAGTGTCATGCAGATGTCTCTGACGGAAACTATTGTCTGTCCCATGAGGTTGATACAGTGTCATGCAGATGTCTCTGACGGAAACTATTGTCTGTCCCATGAGGTTGATACAGTGTCATGCAGATGTCTCTGACGGAAACTATTGTCTGTCCCATGAGGTTGATACAGTGTCATGCAGATGTCTCTGTGGGAAACTAGTGTCTGTCCCATGAGGTTGATACAGTGTCATGCAGATGTCTCTGACGGAAACTATTGTCTGTCCCATGAGGTTGATACAGTGTCATGCAGATGTCTCTGTGGGAAACTATTGTCTGTCCCATGAGGTTGATACAGTGTCATGCAGATGTCTCTGTGGGAAACTAGTGTCTGTCCCATGAGGTTGATACAGTGTCATGCAGATGTCTCTGTGGGAAACTAGTGTCTGTCCCATGAGGTTGATACAGTGTCATGCAGATGTCTATGTGGGAAACTAGTGTCTGTCCCATGAGGTTGATACAGTGTCATGCAGATGTCTCTGTGGGAAACTAGTGTCTGTCCCATGAGGTTGATACAGTGTCATGCAGATGTCTCTGTGGGAAACTAGTGTCTGTCCCATGAGGTTGATACAGTGTCATGCAGATGTCTATGTGGGAAACTAGTGTCTGTCCCATGAGGTTGATACAGTGTCATGCAGATGTCTATGTGGGAAACTAGTGTCTGTCCCATGAGGTTGATACAGTGTCATGCAGATGTCTCTGTCGGAAACTATTGTCTGTCCCATGAGGTTGATACAGTGTCATGCAGATGTCTCTGTGGGAAACTATTGTCTGTCCCATGAGGTTGATACAGTGTCATGCAGATGTCTCTGACGGAAACTATTGTCTGTCCCATGAGGTTGATACAGTGTCATGCAGATGTCTCTGTGGGAAACTATTGTCTGTCCCATGAGGTTGATACAGTGTCATGCAGATGTCTCTGTGGGAAACTATTGTCTGTCCCATGAGGTTGATACAGTGTCATGCAGATGTCTCTGACGGAAACTATTGTCTGTCCCATGAGGTTGATACAGTGTCATGCAGATGTCTCTGTGGGAAACTATTGTCTGTCCCATGAGTTTGATACAGTGTCATGCAGATGTCTCTGTGGGAAACTATTGTCTGTCCCATGAGGTTGATACAGTGTCATGCAGATGTCTCTGTGGGAAACTATTGTCTGTCCCATGAGGTTGATACAGTGTCATGCAGATTTATATACCACGAGCTTGCTACAAGCGGACACAACCAGAACAGTGTTGCCAACTGTGAGATTTAAAATATTATCAGTAAATATGCAAAGAAACAAAAAATGGAAAAAAAAATAAATTCTGACACGTCTGATTTTTTAAAAATCTCTATTGTTGGGGGCCCCTCTCTTGTGGGGTCCCCTTAAATGTAATCAAAGAAATGATCACTATGAATAGCCCTTAGAATGAAAACCTCCATTAAAATGTTAAACATAAAACAAATCTAAACACATATGATAAAATCCAGCTTGAGAGTCATTGGACTTTCTCTTCTAGATGAAGCCCTGGCTTGGTAAAAAATCGGAGTGAAACTTCCATAGAGAATGTACTTATTCTTCAGATATGGCTACAACAACAAGATTGATGCTAACATCAACAAAAAACAAACAAACAAAAACAGCAATAACATCAACAAAGACAGAAGCACAAATGACCTGAAGAAATGACATAATGAAAGGACTAGAAAATATCTTGAACGAGATAGGGTATGGATGTTTCGATTTAAAGAGTTCAATAAATTAATAGATGCATTTTGTGCATCGTCTTCTAGGTCTAGATCTAAAGGCATATAATTGAAATATTATCAATTGTAGTAGATCTATAGATTCGCTTAACCAGAATTTTGTTCTGGGTTGGAATGAACATATTTAATTTCTTTTTTGTTTTTAAATCTAGCTTTCTTGGTTATTAAGTGTTACATTTATATGTGTATTTATGTTTATGTATGTTGTGTGTGTGTTTGTTTTCTTGTAGTCTCCCTTGTTCTATTGTTCAGTATGTTCACGATTTCACGGTTTAATTCTGAAGTGTGTCAGTAGTGTGTAGTCACTGTGTATTAGTCTCTGCTGGTTGTTCTCTCCTTGTTTCATGTTAATAAAAATGGAGTGTAACTTTAAACATCAGTATTGTTAAGTGTATTGTAATAATATAACATTAAGAGAAAAAGAACTGCTCAATAATCTGTATAAAGGAGAAATTTTCGTTCCTTATAAGAACGTTTTTAAAAATAATTGTCTAGTTTTTCTTCCTTTCTGTTTCTTTCATTGATACTGTATTAGGCTATAGATGAGATGCACACTCACAGACCTATTTATATTATACCTAGACTTGACATGGTAATCTTTGAGCACTACATACAATTGACGTGAAAAAAAAAGTTGAAACAAGGCGTTATTTTGTTATGTAGTTATAAGAGGTAAAGTTTGTTTTTTTCAACACTAACCTTACTTACTTACTTAGACTTAGGTCCTCCTGCGACGTTTCGCGCATTGGGCGGCAAGCTGTCTCCATAAAGATCTGTCACTGGCAATGTCTGAAGCCTCCTCCCACCTGGTAAACACTGTTCTGAGGTCCTCCATGAAAGTGTGGCGCCAAGTTATACGAGGACGTCCCTGTTTGCGCTTTCCTCGTATTGGCAACCATGTCATCGCAAGTCATGGTATGCGTAGTTCATTTTGTCTTAGAACATGTCCCGCAAACCTCTTGCGACGCTCTGTCACAACCTCACTAAGTGTTCGACTACCAGTTCGGCATTGGATTTCCTTGTTTGAGACCCGATCTGTGTAACTGACTCCCTAAATCCGTCTCAGACATTTTTGTTGAGCCACATGTAACATACAATTTAATGTTCAGATTTAGATCTAGTAATTGAACATCGAAAATAAGAGTACTCTCGACTCATAATGTCATAATTATTATTTTGCAATTTTTAGATACATAATCTAGAAAGATCTAAATAATCAATCTATTTAAATGTACATAAGATGATTAAAATAAACAGACTTGAATTATTCTGATCTAGGATTTTCGAAACATTATCTCAATGGAAACTAACAGGAATTGGCTTTGTTTCATAGATTTGCGTGAATATATAGTTCTGTGATTAATAACCCATTCTATTAAATATCCTAAAAATGGTATTGTATTATTTCTAAACTTTGAAAACTAAAGATCATTACTTTTCTGAGACAGAAGATTTCCAAGATTTACATGGCGAATTCCGGTACAGCTTGAAAAAAAAGAGTTGCGTACATCACGATCTGATACTTCTTCTTCTCCGTTCTCATTGTTATGTTGGAGCGTTCAGATGACTAGACCAATGCATGAGATGAACTGCGCAGTGGTTTCCAAATCATAGAGCTCTCCATATAGTTTTCTTTCTATTGGGGTGTTTTGGGGCCTGTGTCTTAGACGGGCCACTTGGTAAAGAGAGCAGTTTTGGAGGACGTGGTCGGCATTCTCTGGTGACACTCCACATGGGCAGATTTTACTGGTTCCAATTTTGAGCTTCCGGTACATGTGTTGTCGCATTCTGTTGTGTCCGGTCCTGAATCGAAAGATGAGACGTTGATCTTATCGGGATAGCTTATAGTAAGTGTCATCTTTCTTGAGATTTGGATGAGAGCTTGTCCATTTCTCATTTATTTTATTTACAATTAATTTCTTCTGGATAGAGTGCAGAGTTTATTTGTGAGTTTGTTCTCCCACTCTTGGCGAGTGTGTCAGCCTTCTCATTTCCTTTTAGTTGTATATGAGCTGGTATCCGTTGAATAACTGTTTTTGCTGTTGTTGTTGAGCTTTGTAAGTGCTGTTCTGAGGTTTTTAATATAAGAGGAATTAGAGTTTTGCAAGCTTTGGAGGGTTGTTTTCGCATCGGTTAGAAACGATCTGATACGAAATTTGGCTTTGTTTCCAGTGCAGCTATAGTATTTATGAGCGTAGCAAAGAGGGTTCGAAGGTTCTAAGCCAGAAAAGATAAATTTTCTTAGATTCGGGTTGGCTTCCCTACAGAAAAAGAGTTACGTACATAACAATCTCTATATATTTAGGTTGATGATCATAGACTTATATACATATATATATTATATCTAGACTGGACATGTAAATATTTTAACACAACAAAAAATGTGAAAAATTTATAAAAAAGTTGAAACAAGGCGTTGTTTTGTAAAGTAGTTATAAGAAGTTAAGTTCTATTTTTTTTCAACTCTAGCCTATGTAATATATTATTTAATTTTTAGATCTAGATCTAGTAATTGAACATCAAAAATAATAGTACTCTCTTTCTCATAATTATTATTTTGCAATTTTCAGATATGTAATCTAGAAAGATCTAGGTAATCAATCTATTTAAATATTAATAAAATGATTACAATCAACAGACATGAATTATTTCGATCTAGAATTGTTGAAACATTATCTCAATGAAAACTAACAGGAAATGGCTTTGTTTCATATATTTGCGTGAATATATAGTTCTGTGATTAATAGCCCATTGTAAAGAAAATCAGAGAAATCATTTTGCATTATTTCTAAACTTTGAAAATTAAAGATCATTACTTTTCTAATACAGTAAAGATTGATTGGGGCGACTTCCCTTACAGATTTGATAAAGAGTTACGTACATAAAAATCTCTCTCTGTATATATAGGTCTGTGACTCGATCAATCGATAAGAATTTGTTTCTGATTTACAGTCTAAATATAATATATAAGTCTATGTCTATGATCTGATCATTATCGGATAAGAATTTGTTTCCGTTGTCCATTCTAGATATAATATCTATGGGTCTATGTGCACACCGGTGCATACATCTCTGAATGTAAATAAAGCGCACGTGGCTTGTGAATTAACTTTTAGTTTGAACCCCTCCCCCCCCCCCCCATTAAATGTACGTTTTTAAATCGCTTCTTAATTTTTCTAAATATAAATGAGATAGAAGTGTGTACATTAAAACTGCATTAGATCGATACTGTCTGTCAAAACGTCAACAGCACAGGGAACATATGTAGGAGGATTCTGTCGGTTAGATGCATGCACATATTAATAATTAACAACACACAAAACCCATATGGCAATACAATGAGAATGCACTATGAGAATAATATTGTCGTGCGCCATATATGTCACACAAATGTTTAGTGTTATAACGTCACTAAACATAGAGGCGGCCTTAAGGGGCGGCGTGTGGGGCGACCGCCCCAGGCCCAGCGCGTTGGGGGGCTTCGCGATAAAGAGAATCCTCTGAATTCCTTGTCATCGTCAGCCCAACGTAGAAATATATTCTACTGGGAGTCGAATCCTTAGTAAGGTTGTGACAGAGCGTCGCATGAGGTTTTGCGGGACATGTTTTCCGACAAAAGGAATTACGCAAAATAAGAGTTGCGGAAACAGCTTGCCGGAAAATGCGCCGAACGGCGCTAGAGGGTCTAAGTCAGTAAGAATAGCACATTAGGTTTTTGAAATAAAACTTTTTAATAGCAAGATAATGCACTGTAGATACCTCAGAATATGCATTTTGTTGGTTTTCAATATCAGAAATAGTGCTCGGCGGCTTTCAATACCAGAAATAGTGATATGACACTCGCCAAGGGCCCCGCGCACTGCTAAGGACGCCTCTGTTCAAAACATCAATAAGTCAAAGAGAATGATTTCCTTTTAACTTTGTTGAACACCTGAGACCTTTGCAATTTATATTTGTACACTTCATTTGTTTTTTAACTTTGTTTTTTTGTACTGTGGGAGTACTAACTGGGTTATTACACTAATAAAAAGTCATGGACGTCTGCGCAGTCATTTAGGCGGGAAAGCTGTTTGCCTCGTGACTTTACAACGTCTTAGATCAAAACTGATTCTCGATTGGTGCGTGTTGGGTTTGTTTAGTGTGCACCAAGTTTATAGCGTAATGCCAACATCTGCTAACTGAGATATCTAATTGTTACTAAGCGTATATCAACTCTGGAATCGCGGTGGTGGAGGTCTCGGGTTCGAATCCTGGTGAAGACTGGGAATTTTATTTTCGGGATCTTTAGGGCGCCACTGAGTCAACCCAGCTCTTATGGGTACCTGACATTAGTTTGGGAAAAGTAAATGCTGTTGGTCTTTGTGCTGGCCACATGACACCATCGTTAGCCGTGGGCAGCAGAAACATCTGCTCTATAGACCGCATCATCTCAATTGACCTCATGTCACGAGCGTGAGGTGGAGGTATAAGCTGAATTAATCCCCTTTATATGCGCCATTTTTAATGTAATTTTGAAACAAACAAAAGATTACTATACAATATTGGAAACTTAATTACATGACTTTTCCAAACTAACTGATACAATTACACTTAGTATAAGCTTTGTTGTGTTTTTTTTTTTGTTGTTGTTGTTTTTTATGTTTTTCTTGTTTATTCGCCATTTTGACCCAACAAGTTTTTGTTTTTTTTAATCCGACATTTTGAAAAGTAAAAGATTCTACATCCGTTTACTTAGTGCGCGCAATTTCTACTGAGCACTCGGTAAGCTCAGTCGGTAGAGTATCAGACTTTTTTTCATTTCGGGTAGAGAGGAATTTTCGATTATCATTGCACCACACAAAGATCGCAGCTTATTAAAGCTACTTTTGTGTGTGGTTAAAAGAAACATTATCAATGGAAGAGTTTGTTTTTTTCTCCTTTGATTTGCTTTCCCACTGGGACAAAGGCATTTCCAAGTTCAGAAACAAAAGTGTCCAGGTTTTTTCACGTCTTAAAGTTAAAAAAAAAAACTCTCTAGAAATCAAACATTTCTTTTGCTGCACAAAATTAACGGAAGTACTTTTTTTTTGTCCAAAGAATTGCTGAGCCTTGGTTAAAATCGGGATTGCGATGCCATTCGCTAGCAGACAGATTAGAGTGGTTGTTAGATATATACATGTATTTAGTGTAGAGTGCGTTATCCCTTACGAAGCGAAAACGTTTGTGGTCGCCACTGCCCTCTAGCATCGGCGTTTTGTTGTTGTTGTTGTTGCTGTTATTTTTTTGTCATATTTATTATAAAAATTGCGAGTATGTGTGTATATTAACACTGTGTGTATGTCTGTAAGAAGGAACCTGATGATTGTGTGTGATACTTATATCATACGTTTGTGTAGACAGATATTTTAATTTGGTCATTCTATCAGAAACAAATGGCCATTACTCTTGATTTCTGTTCCCGGTGCTATCCTGTGGCTGATGTATCGACATCATCTCAGCTCTGTATCAACATCATCTGACAACCTACAAATGAATGGTTTAATTCCCTACGAATGCCACTGCCCCCGGGAAGGAGTCCACGATAGCTCACCTTTGCCCCCGGGAAGGAGTCCACGATAGCTCACCTCTGCCCCCGGGAAGGAGTCCACCACCTCTGCCCCCGGGAAGGAGTCCACCACCTCTGCCCCCGGGAAGGAGTCTACCACCTCTGCCCCCGGGAAGGAGTCTACCACCTCTGCCCCCCCCGGGAAGGAGTCCACCACCTCTTCCCCCCCGGGAAGGAGTCCACCACCTCTGCCCCCGGGAAGGAGTCCACCACCTCTGCCCCCCCGGGAAGGAGTCCACCACCTCTGCCCCCCCGGGAAGGAGTCCACCACCTCTGCCCCCCCGGGAAGGAGTCCACCACCTCTGCCCCCCCGGGAAGGAGTCCACCACCTCTGCCCCCCCGGGAAGGAGTCCACCACCTCTGCCCCCGGGAAGGAGTCCACCACCTCTGCCCCCGGGAAGGAGTCCACCACCTCTGCCCCCCCGGGAAGGAGTCCACCACCTCTGCCCCCCCGGGAAGGAGTCCACCACCTCTGCCCCCCCGGGAAGGAGTCCACCACCTCTGCCCCCGGGAAGGAGTCCACCACCTCTGCCCCCCCGGGAAGGAGTCCACCACCTCTGCCCCCCCGGGAAGGAGTCCACCACCTCTGCCCCAACAAATGTGTAGCTCGACTTAAGTCAAACGTTGTCGCCTTTTTTTTTCCCTTTATTTTTAGGGTCGGTTAATGGGGGGGTGGGTAGATTTTTTTTTCTACCCGAACGACAGACTAATGAGGCACTTTACAGGCCGGCTTCATGAACAATCCCCTCTCTCACGCACACAAACATACACACATCCATATATTGCACTATGTCACTCCGATCTTGTGTTGAGCAGTGGTCGTGAGGGATATAGCGAAACACACTCACACACATAGCTAAAGGCAACGGTCTGGTTGTAAACAGGACCCTCCCGTCTCCATTTTAGACCTCGCGGTATTCTATCTTTGCCTCCCCTCCCCCGGCATTAAACGCGCCTCCTCTCCTCTTCAAGTGCCCCCTCCCACCCCTTCCCTCCCGGGTAATGTGCAGGCATTGGTGAATAGATCAGTTAGTATGACGTAAGAGTGAGATGGATCGGGGGAGGAGAGAAAGAAGAAAGGAAAAAAAAAGGGGCTGAAAAGGAGGTGGGGGGGGAGGAGGTGTTCAGTTTGTTTGGTTGATTTAGGCAATCAAATGTGGAGTGACTGTCCATTTGGTTAATTAGTCAAACATCAGAGCAAGTGATATATTTGTGGCTTCTTTTTTTCACTTTCCTCTTTCTTTCTATATCGTTCTTTGCTCTTTCTTTCTCTATTCTTTCTTTTTTGGTCTCTTTTTTACCCTTTTTTTTTTCATGTTTCTTTTTTTTTTTCTTGTATTTATTCTTTCTTTTTACACCATCTTAACTTTATTGATGTTTTTTTTTCTTTCTGTTTCTCTTTTTATTCATGTTTCTTTTTTAATTCATTTTTTTTCTCTTTTTTTTTAATTGTTTTTTTCTTTCTATTTTGTCTCCCTTTATTTTCTCTTTTTTTTCACTTTGTTATTCATTTAGTCTTTCTTATTCATCATCTTTTTGATTCGAGTCTTTCTGTTTTGTTTTTTTTTCTTTATCCCCATCTTTCTAAATTCAGTTTTACTGCGCTGTTCTGTTTTGTTGTTCTGACCTTCAGTGACTGTGTCTAATTTCTTTTTCTCTCTGGGAAAATAGTTTTGAGTTTTGTTTAGGAGTGTAAGTGCGATAATATGTGTGTGTTTGTGCGTGTGAAGAGGTGACGGTCAGTTTAATACATATGAAATGGAAGGTTAGAAACATTCGTAAGTATCATGTCACAACAACTACCTTTGTAGATCTGCATTTTTACAAAGCTTCTATCAACTCCCTCTGTCTGTCTGTCTGTCTGTCTGACCAAAAGTTTCTACACGTTATTTCTCCCACATCCAATCTCGGGTCAAGCTGAAATTTTGCACGATTATTTCTTGTAATTGACAAACACAAGAATAAAAATAATTGATCAATTAGTCAATTAATTGTTTGTAATTAATTATTTTGTTTAGTATCTCAAACAAGGGAAAGAATTTGTACTTGACTGAAGTGGTGGTACAAGCTGAATTAGTCCCCTTTATACATTGTCGTCTGAGTCTTAGTAAACACAACATGAAAAATAGGACGAGGCTATAGAAACAAGAGAGAACTGAACAATCTTCCATGTTCATAAGCTTTCGCAGATTGGTTACCGTGTTGGCTTGAGAAGCCTGAGGAGGCTTGAGGTATGACTTTGAATTCAGGTCGTTTCCCTTTTTTTTTTGTTTTTATAAAAGCTTTTTTACTGTTCGTCCAGATCTGTTACAACTTTAATGACATGACTAATCCAAACTAATTCATACAAGTAAGCTTAATATAAGCTTTTTTTTTTTACAGTATTTTTCGCATAATTTTTTGTTATGAGTGTAAGCTGAATAGTAAGTGATTAAAGTGAGTGAGTGTGTGTAAGGTTGACAGTCAGTTTACTAGATATGAACTGGAAGATAAGGAAACATTAGCAAGTATCATATGACAGCAACAACTACCTTCAGAGATTGTAATTTCTTACTGTACATTTAATAATTCGATTTTTTTTCATCTTTCTTCATTGCAACCATTTCGTTGTCTTTCTCTCTTTTTGTTCTCTCTCTCTACATCTTTTTCTTTCTTTTTTTATTAATATCAGATTGGAATCTCGGAATGTCTCTCTACAAAGTGGTTGCACATGTTTGATTTCCTAAAGGAAGCGAACTGGCTTCCTGAATCAGTCCAAGAGATTTTGTTTCTAAAAGACTTAAGTCCAAATGGTTAAGATAAAAATATGGCCCCTGTTTCTCTATCTGTCCCCTGTTTATCTGTCCCCTGTTTATCTATCTGTCCCCTGTTTCTCTATTTGTCCCCTGTTTCTCTATGTCTCCTGTCTTTCTCTCTGTTATTCAAAAGCAAGCTTTTTTTATAACAAAAAATCAGTTAAACTAAAACACAACAGAAACGTTGAATGCCTCACACGTAAAGGTGTGTCCTATTTCTCTTTCTCACATTTCTGGCACTCTCTTCTTTCTTTTTCTTCTTGCTCATTTTTTTAAAATATTTTTCTTTTTTTTTTTCTTTCTTTTTTTTTCTCTTTTATTGTTCTAATAACTCTTTAGCTTTAGATCCACTGCGATCTCCTTTCTTTCTCTTTCTTTCTCTCTCTCTCTCTATCTATCTATCTATCTATCTATCTATCTGTATGTCTGTCTGTCCGTCTGTCTGTCTATCTATCTATCTATCTATCTATCTATCTATCTATCTGTATGTCTGTCTGTCTGTCCGTCTGTCTGTCTATCTATCTATCTATCTATCTATCTATCTATCTATCTATCTATCTATCTATCTATCTATCTATCTATCTATCTATCTATCTGTCTGTCTGTCTGTCCGTCTGTCTATCTCTCTGTCTGTCTGTCTATCTATTTATCTATCTATCTATCTATCTATCTATCTATCTATCTATCTATCTATCTATCTATCTATCTATCTATCTATCTGTCTATCTATCTATCTATCTATCTATCTATCTATCTATCTATCTATATCTATCTATCTATCTATCTATCTATCTATCTATCTATCTATCTATCTATCTATCTATCTATCTGTTTAGTTTTGATTTTCTTATTTCATTATTTCTCCCATCTTTCGCTCGTATTATCGCTTGACCTTGAACTTGAATTGACCATGTCACGGTGCCATCTTTCATTTATTTTCAACACCTCCCCCCTTTCAACTACCTCCACATCTCACCCGGACCTTTCCCCGAGTCTTTTATCAAGACGTACTCAGTATTGAGCCGTTAGTCTCTTAATAAGTCTTAGTTGTCTCTCTCTCTCTCTCTCATATACTAAGAGAGGAGAGAGAGAGAGAAGGGTGCTGCTTATGAACTCACACAAGCACTATCACACACACACACACATCACTTCCCACATTTGAGTTTCTGCTGCGCTGCATTTCCTCCCCGCGCCCTCCCATCGATTAGTTTGTATTTCCACCTCGTTGTCGTATCGATGCGCTGCTGACAGACGGACAGACAAACACGTCACTGTCACTTACAACAGGCATTAAAACTTCTCTCCCCTGACCAGACCACACCGCTGTTTCTTTCATCAAGTCCTTGTCTCACGTCACGTCCTCTTGTTAGGTTGAACCTCAGGTTTTTTTTTTGTATGCTGGGTTCAAACAATTGGACATTATTTAGTAAACCTGTCTGGGTTATTCTGTGTTCTATTTTAAGTGTGTGTTTGTTAAAAGTGCATTATATTGAGATTATGTGAATTTATTTGGATTACATTTCTTATTTTATAAGAGTTATATATTTGTGTTGTATTTTTTAGTGAATAATATGGAAACAATCAAATAACAACAAAGTGATTTAGTTTAGTGTTCTTCCCAGGATTATCTTAAACTGTGTTCATCTCTCAATGGAAATTACCGAAAATTATTTATAGCAAAATGGAGTTTTGTCATGGCGCTAAAAGTGTGACAAAGGGAGGTCACTCCACGAAAATCATTGCAGGGAAATAACTATAAAAAAATGTGACAATTATTTTCATAGAAAGAAAAAAAAAAAAAAGGAAATAATATTTCTTGAGTTAAAAAAAATGATTCAAATTATAAAATCGTATTGTCAAAAGTCTAACTCTGGGCGTTGCAGGGTTCAGGAATCAGACGGGAGTTTTTTTGAGAGCTACACTTCTCTGGCCTGGAGACAAGAGAACAAGCGTCTGAGAGCAGCCAGTGAGGTAAGTGGTTCATGGCATTTGACATTTCTTTGAATGCATCTCTTATCATATGTGTGTGTGTGCCTGTGTGCCAGTGTCATCATGGACGTCTCGTCCTCGTGTTTATCAAGCATGTGACATTTTCTAATTTCCCATGTTGTCTTTAAGGGTTAAAGGGAATCTTTTTTTGTTTTCAATGTAAACAAAAAGTTTTAAAATGTTTTAATTATATTCTTAGCTTTGCCAACATTATTACGAACTAAGTTATGTAGGTATGGTCGGAGGTAAAAAAAAAAATCAGCATGTTACTACATGGTTGCCTGGTCGTGTGGTGTGCGCTCTGGACTGTCTCGATGGTCCCACCAGACTTTTAAAAAAAAATTATTTTGTACAGCGTACTTTTCACTTCATTATCTTGCTCCTTGGGCTCTGGTCCGATCGCTTTTGCAGACCAGAGTGGAAAGGAGTGGGGGGGGGGGGGGTATCTGAGAGAAGGCTTCCGTTTCGACTTTAGCCGCTCAGCTAATACATCTCTGCAAGATCTAGAATCGGGGTTCTAACTCAAGTTACCCCTTCAGGACCGGCCCTAACAATTGCGGGGCCCTATGCGAAATGGATTGCGCGGGTCCCAGTCTAGGTAGGGATAAGGATAATAAGTGAAAATTTAAGATTTTGTGTTAGAAAATACATTCGTCTTTGCATTTTATTCATTCTTTACTAAGTACAATATTACGATCGAGTTAATTTTAAGAGCCTTGCGTGTAGCGAAGTATATCATAAGCATTCTGTTTCCTATATAGGTCACGCTCAAAAGCAATAGCATGTATTGAGAAATTCTTCAATCTATCTTCGCAAATTGTTGACCTCAAGTAATTGAATGACACCCCAATATGACAATTTTGTCTTTTTTTTTAGGAGATTTCCACGAGCCCGTGGAAAATCAGGAGGCCGCGGTAATTCTGCAATATAAGTTCTAATGGTTTAATTAAAAAATCTACAACTAGAATTAGCGCGAGGCCTACGAAAGTGCGGGGCCCACTTCCGCCGTAAAGGTTGCAATGGCCTAAGACCGGCCCTGGTCCCCGTTGACAACTAACCAAGCTGTATTGACCAGACAGTCACACTTTCTACGGGAGGTTTGTGTTAGGTTGTAATAAACTTTAATTCTAAACGAATATCGAAGAAACGTAAAACAAACCAGCAAACAAAAAGTCTCAGCTCTCGAAACTATGAAGATCACAAAAGTGGGTACAGCTTAGAGTTTAAGCTTTTTTCTTAGGGCATTAGTGTCACTGGAATTAAATAATCAATAATATAAATCATAAAGTAAGGATTATGTATGTATGTATGTATGTATGTATGTATGTATGTATGTATGTATGTATGTATGTATGTATGTATGTATGTATGTATTTATGTATTTATGTATGTGTGTATGTATGTGTGTATGTATGTCCCGTATAGAAAACAAAACTGTATCACCAATCTTTCGTTCGCTACAACTTAGCCGAATAGCTCAAAATCGCGCGCTACTTCATGAAACACTACCGAAAAGTCACGTATGCTACGAACAGAATACTTACAAGTCTTAATTTGGTCAATTAGCTATTTTTTTTGCTCCATTCATATTTTTATAACCACGCATTTGCTTTACTTCTAACACTATTATTTTGTTTAACTATTTCTGATACACTCTATCACTGGGTATATCAGTGATACGCTAATTAAGACCCTCGGGCCACGCGTAATATCTGGCTAGTTACTTCATTCCCCTTTTAGGCCTTGCGTCCAAGATGTAAAGTTCTTTTGTTTTTATGACCGACAGATGACGAGGGTGTCATGAGGTCAGCACAACAACCAACCCATTGGACCTCATTTAATTACTGTCTGGTACCTAATACAAACGACTGGACTCGACTCGTCCTGAAGTCGCGACAGTCAATAGTCCTCTCGTCACCGGAAGTCAAACTCTTAACCACTTGGACACCTTTACATATGCTCTTAGAGTTAAAGGGTTAAAAGCTAGAAAAATTATGTACCATAGGTTAACCCAGGTCTTAGTATCAATCTTACAATTGTGATAGGGGCTACAGTGAAAGAGATTAATGGTTAATACACACTATGTGGATAGACTTGCCGTCCCAAACGAGTACAAATGACCAGGTCTAGAGAGTGGCTACTCAAAGAAAAAATCTGTTTCTTTCTTTGAACTCGGCTATCGATACACTTAGGTGGACTACTCTAGTAAGACTATGTTATTTTTTTTACTCCAATTTCTTTTTTTTTTCTTTCAGTACATTTCGGTCTACTACTCTTTAACAGAATGAAAGGTTATAAATGTTTGTTGGCAAATAGCTTTCCCTAGATACTGGCCTGTTGGGCAAGTGACAAATTTACAGCAGGAATCCATTCTAGAAATGAAATAAATCTTCCTTCCTAAGTAGAAGGGGGAAAATCCAGTTTCTTAACTCAAGTGCTAGGTTTCTAGGTTTACTTTTGTATCTTTAAATGTTTCATCTTTATATCAAGACATTTCATCACGTAATACAAACAAAATATTTTATTAAAAAAATACATTTTCTAAACAGACAATACCTCCATTAATACATCCATTAATACCTCCATTATACAACTTGAAATCAAATAAATATTTGTAAAACATTAATTTAAAAAAAAGCTCCAACCGGGTATCAAACTTGTGATGTGGACACTGTTGCTTGCTTGAACATTAGGTCAGAGGGCAGTGTATAGTGCTGTGATTATTGGCACTTTCATTAGGCCTGTATAGACATCTATATAGAATAAGATCTAGACTTCTGATTTAGGATCTAGTCTAGATCAAATCTAGATCTACCTCTAAATCTAGAACCTAGATATAATCAAGATTTACGTAAAAATACAAGCAAAGCTTAGATAATTTTTCAGTAAACCTTAAGGAACTTTAAGTTTAACTAATGGCTGACTACGCCAATTTTTTTTTTTTTAAATCCAATTTAAAGCTAAATGTAAAATTATTTTATTTTTTTTTAAGTTGAAAATTATAACGGTCAAACTAAAGTTTTCTCCGTGTGGCCAACGAGCTAGAAATACTTATCTCAGCAATATGTGTCAACTGTTAAATTTCTAGAAAAAAATCGTTAGAGCAGTTTGTTGATATCAACGTTCAGGTTTCTGCCCACCCCCCCCCCCCCTTCCATGACATTCTGACTTGAATAGAAGTATTGTAACAACAACAACAACAACAACAAGGTTACAAAGACAGTTTGTGTGGAAACACAAACTCAAAATCGGCCCTCGAAGTGGTCCACCCAGGCAGGTAAAAAAGGCAGGTATCAATATTTTCAGAAAGAACATCACAATGAAATTCTATCAGTCAAACGACAGAGAAGAATGGAGAAAGAAGGTTGACAGATCTTGTGTGGTGCCCCAACGGTCCAGCAGACCAAGGGATAGGTGAAAGTGAAGGCGAAGGTAGATGCACACCTGGCCTAACTGATGTCATATAATGATTATCTAAATAATCTAATTGTTTTGTAAATGGCCAATCTCTTATTCGAAGCCTCGAGGAAAAAAAAAAAAGAAAAAAATATACATTTCCGTAAAAAGAAAAAATAATGTTTACATAGTTAAGTGATACGAGTGTGTATGCCCGGCTCTGGTAAATGTGATAATATGAAACGGCTTATTAATTGTTATTTTAAATTATGTTTCACTTATAGGCCTATGCATACTAAATAGATTTTTTCTCTTTAAAAAAAAAGTAAACTTTTTTTTTGTAAACATAATTGTTAATATGAAAGAACTTATATAACTTAACAATACATTTGTAAAAAAAATATTTGTTTTGGCAAAAACCTGAAACCGTTTGCATAAATGTGTTAAGAACATGTTGAATAGCTTACTAAATAGCCTCCCGTGTTTGTTACTATTAATAGGGAATAATTGTAAAAAAGATAAATTTTTCTGAAAAACTGCTTTCATAGTTGATTTTAAAAATTAAATTTTTCGCTTTCAGAAAAGAAAAAAGTAACCCTTGTATCAGAACTTTGAAAGGTCTAAAATATCATGATGTCGGATTTTCAATATCTTTTCTAGTTTACGAGATCTAAAAGGGACGGACGGACAGACAGACCACACAAAACTAATAGCGTCTATTGCCATTTCGGGGGCAGCTAAAAATACAAAAACTTGACATTCAAATATAAAATGATGGAATCCTATTTCAATGCACTCTGTTTAAAATCTGATCTGAAGCTCTCATAGCTCTCTTTCTCTTCATATCTCTCTCTCTCTCTTTCCATCTCTCTCTGTCTCTCTCTCTCTGTCTGTCTGTCTCTCTCTCTCTCTGTAATCAATAAAATCTATTTCCAAAGCTGGGTGTGCTAAACTCAGTTTCAATTTGAAGTGGTTTGAAGCTCAAGTTCTGACACTTCCGACTCGCTGTACTTCTCAGTTCAGTCCTTCAGCAGCACGTGACTTTAAAAGAAAAATGGAGGAATGTCTGATCACGTGATACTGTGTTGTTCATAAGGACGTCTAAACAATTCAACTACAGACATGCACAGAGACATGTTCAGAGACATATTCAGAGACATGCACAGAGACATGTTCAGAAACATATTCAGAGACATAAAGTCACATATACAGGCCTGGTTCAATTAAAGTAAAATCTCACACTTAGATACCTGGTAGAGAACTTTCTGAGTCCCAAACCGTACGACAATAGTATCTTTTTTTTAATTATTAAGTAGTTGTAATGCACTGCAGGTCACAACTGGGTCTGCGTAGTCAACTAAAACACTGCGCTCAGACTTAATCTTTGGAATCGAAGACATTGCCATTAACTGGGTTGTAATAATTTTTGCTGAGTTTTACTCGTCTGTCAATAAATCGGTTATATGAATACAAGCTCACTACAGGAAGTAGACTGGTTGCAGTGCTGGATATTTTACATAATCAGATCAAGCGTTGAGGCCAGGTGTTGATGGATTAGATTTCTAACTGGTTTCAGCGACCCAGATGCACAGATTCTAACAAATCTGAGATTTTCGCTGTTAAAATGATTGATGAGGGATAATAACATCTCCTTGACTATAAACCAATCCATAACGTCGTTCTGTATCACCATGTGTATAGCTTTGTTTTCAAACATACTTTGTATACAAGTGAACAATTGTGTAAGAAGTTTCTTTTTTAGAGACTGTGATCTTTGCAATGTGGTTGTAAAGGGAAGTTATCCAGGACAATATGTTTAAGACGCATTCTGAAAGTATTTGGTGTAAGATCAAATCAACAGTGAGAAAGTTTTGTCAAGGGCTAGGTGTTGAACCTCTACACAGCAGTAGACGCCTTGGCTCGCTTCCACGTGGATACCGATTGGCATATGTTTTATTTGTTCATGTTTGTAAAAAATATTTGACATGTTTCGGATAATCTAGATGATAGTACAAAACCTCCCAGAGGACGACATGGAGTGGCAGCGGTCAGGGTTTGAACCCGGGACCATCGAGACTACCTAACGATAGTTCAGCACGCACATAGCAGCATATGGTCGGCTTCCACATGGATATATTTTCTGGTGATCTCATTGTAGACAGGAGAGCTGCAGGAATATGTTCAATCACTTTGAATAAAGAGCAAAGTAGACATTGTCTTATGTTGATTACAAGGCGTCCCAAATGTCAAATAGCTTTGGTCCTTTGAAGTCCAAATCCGTTCGTAAGTTTCAATGTGAACATTTGTTTGTAAACCTTATCTTATGACGTCATTACCTTCTGCCACAAAGAGTGTGTCGCTCTAATGTGAAGATTACGTGCCTGAGCTGTGGCCTACGAGGACTGTTTGTAGCATCGCTTCAGGGTGTCGTACCTAACCAGTAGTTTTCAGGTTTTTTTGTTTTTTGGGTTGTTTTTTTTTTTTTGAAGACGCTTGATCTCAAACTCTGAGGGAGAAAAAAAGTTTCCAAGTCCAAAGAAGATAATGACCCTTGACCTGTACGCCGCGGCTGACGTCTCTTGCTTAGTCTTCACCTTGTCATTAAGTAGTTGATTCTAAAATATAAAAATAAAAATATTTACACTGGATCAGAAAGTCCATCTATTCTGTTCCCAAGTTTCTAGCAATAATTTATTTCAACAATTTAAAGAAAATTTAATTAAAAAAAAGTAATAATTAACATGAGAGTTTTTTTTATTGTGAATTTTTACATCTAGATCTATATTCAATTATTTCTTTATTCGACTTTAATGGTATCGTCAAAACAAAAGTCTGTTCAATGTGAAATCGTTGTCATTTTACGTTCCGGCTAATGTATTTCGGGGGGAAACAATTTCCTTTCTGGGCTGTAAACAACTTGTACGTCTGCTAGGCATACGACATGAAAGAGGATTCTTTTGAAACTTTCACGAGCTGGGTACATAAAGCTGAGTGACTTTACGTGGAGTGCTTTTCAGAGGTTCATTTTTAATTTATTTATTGAGAGTCTGTTCATGAATGGTGCGGTATTAAAGTCTGTTCATGAATGGTGCGGTATTAAAGTCTGTTCATGAATGGTGCGGTATTAAAGTCTGTTCATGAATGGTGCGGTATTAAAGTCTGTTCATGAATGGTGCGATATTAAAGTCTGTTCATGAATGGTGCTATATTAAAGTCTGTTCATGAATTGTGCGATATTAAAGTCTGTTCATGAATGGTGCGGTATTAAAGTCTGTTCATGAATGGTGCTATATTAAAGTCTGTTCATGAATGGTGCTATATTAAAGTCTGTTCATGAATGGTGCTATATTAAAGTCTGTTCATGAATTGTGCGATATTAAAGTTTGTTCATGAATGGTGCTATATTAAAGTCTGTTCATGAATGGTGCCATATTAAAGTCTGTTCATGAATGGTGCGGTATTAAAGTCTGTTCATGAATGGTGCTATATTAAAGTCTGTTCATGAATTGTGCGATATTAAAGTCTGTTCATGAATGGTGCTATATTAAAGTCTGTTCATGAATTGTGCGATATTAAAGTCTGTTCATGAATGGTGCTATATTAAAGTCTGTTCATGAATGGTGCTATATTAAAGTCTGTTCATGAATTGTGCGATATTAAAGTCTGTTCATGAATTGTGCGATATTAAAGTCTGTTCATGAATTGTGCTATATTAATGTTGGTTAAAAAAAACCTTCTTGCATTACCCTACAGCAAACAGATAAACAGATTGCAATAGAAATATACAGACAAAATGACAAAATGTCAGAAAACTGAAAGAATGTGATTGAAATCGATTGACAGAATCCCATTGCAATGGACAGAATGAAAGAAAGAACTGACAGGTTACAAGAGAAGCTGAACTAGTGTAAAAGGAATTGACCACATTTAAGAGCAACTGACCAAATCATAAATGAAGTAACATCTGTATTATATAAGATAAGATAAGGAAACATGAAAACTCTTAAATGACGTTACAGATTACTGTATGCTAATGAAGAATACTTCACTTGTTAAGTGTTTGCCGCGAAGGACATTTCCAGAAGTCTTAAATCTAATCAAATAGTCGTTTACATATTTTCTAAATTATCTGATACGGTTTCCATAGTTACGAGAAACATTAAAGGCGAGGCTATGTTGATTTGTTTCTTCCCGTTTGACCCCTAGGCCTTCATCCATTTACTTAATTAACCCAATGGCTCAATCCATTTACCCAATAAAAATGTTTTAATGCAATCTATTCAATTCTATATCACACATTCCTCTTAGCATGATGATTATTATATAACAATTTAATAATGTGGATGAGAAAACGTCCCCGGTATTGATCGTCTGGAAAACGTTGCTTAAGGGAGATAAACTCGACGTTGGCTCAGTATCTATTTCTATTTCATTCACGTAAAGGTAGTTCCGGTCACTTGCAAATTGACATCCGCTTCCGGTAGTCACGAAGACATGGTGGGGAAGGTCGGGGTAAACGGCGTCTCGTTTTAAGGTCAGTTAGGATTGAGGTGATTGATGCTCGGGTATGGACCATACGTGACTTACTAGACATCTGTATGTCCGAGCTTCGTATAACAGGCCGCAGGAGTACCAAATTCAGTGGTGCAGCTAGGGTAGGGTAGGAGATCCAAATATTTAAAATCAGCCCTGGCATCCACTAGCGGGTGCCCTCAAAATGAGTGTCCGATATGTGTTTTAACATGAAATATTACGTCATTATCTCATGTTATGATGTCGAATGTCAAAATGCAGGGGCCCCTAAAGAGGTAAAGGCCCCCCATCCAAATGTCAAGCTATACCTCTGCCAAAGCAACGAATCGTATCCTTATATCCTTTCGTTGTGAAGCATTCATTTCAGGTGTCATTAGGTTAAATCTAGGGGATCGTCGTCTTGATTGAAAGAGTACAGCCAAGTGCAGCCAAGCCAAGCCTCGTTTTCAAAACGAGTCGAGGATTGAAAAAAACAAGTCTTTCGTTGTGCAAAAAAATGTAGAAAGCCGTATGACAAATACATTAAGAGTACATGTCCAGTTTTTCATCAAAACTTCCACGTGTCCTTTATCAGTCAAAACGAACACTTTTTAACAACACAAACACAAACTTGATAAACACACATTTAGATTTAGGTCTCGAAACGCTCACGAATAGTTTGTTTGTAGGCCTACTATCGTTCTTTGAAATGATTTTGTTTTAAATATCCTAGCCTCGTCTTGAATATCGAGACCTACTTGAGATGGGTACTTGGCTTAGCGCTGGGTAAAGTACCTTTCAGTTTGCCACTGTGCTGGCCTCGTAACGCCCTTGTAAACCCTCGACCACTTAAGTTGATGGCCAAGTTAAAATGTTGGTGTGGCATACATTCTGTATATTTTAAAAAGATAAAAGATATTTTAGACATGTTATATGATATAGGATGTATGATATTTGATACATGATACATGATGTATGATACATGATATATGAGGTTGAATACATGATGTATGATGTTTGATACATGATATATGAGGTTGAATACACGATACATAAATAGGATGCACGCAGTAGTGTAATATACAGTACTCACACTATTTCTTTTTAAATACATGAGTCATCTTCTTCTCGTCAATTCTCATGAATTAAAAACAAAACAAAACACAAAAATAAACGATCTCATATTTTATACATGCAAATTACACTTGTCTTGGAGAGCTCGGCTATTCAGAGTCTTCCCCGAGAGTCTGGCGAGTAATCAGTAGACGCTAAACGACCGTCAATTTAAACAGCCATTATTTTGAAGTTCCCGCAAGGACTAAAAAAAAAATATGAGGATTGTGAGTTTTGTTTATGTGGAATTGGTTCTGGAGACTTGAGTTTATTCTGACATCTTGCCATTAGACTACAAGCTAGTGCGCTACACAAGAGTTAAATGAGAAAAGGGGGGGGGGACGCAGAAAACATTCTACACACACACACACACACACACACACATGTAATTAACACCGCCTCCACAACATACAGACGTGAAGACTCAGCAACAGCTTGCTTGGCTTCTTTGTTAAGAAATAAAGTGTTACGTCTTTATTCATTCATTCAGTGGCGTAGCTAGGGGGGGGGGGAAGGGGGAGCTTCAAATTTGTAAATCCATCCGAGCCACCACTTGAGAGGGGGCCCCCAAATGTGTGTTCGAAATATTACGCCATTATCTCGTGTCGTGATGTCGAATGTCAAAATGCTGGAGCCGCTTAAGAGATCAAGCCTTCCCGTGCCCCCAAAATCCTTAGCTACGCCACTGCATTAATAAAACGAAAAGATTGAATTTAATTCAGTTTACTAAATAAACTGTTCTCTTTTCTTGTCGACTCTCTCGCGCGACTAGTACTTAAACTGACTCTAGCCAAAGAAGTCATGTTTAAATAGGCGTTTTCTTTGTTTGTCCAATGCTCGAGTCAATACTGTAAGTCTAAAGGTGCCTCTTTGACACCTTGCTACATATGGTGTACAGAATGAAGTCAATGCCTTCACACTCTCTTGTTGGTTTTTTTTTAGAGCAGATCGTTATTTTTTCTTTTAGTCTCAAATGTGTTTCCGGCGGCCTTTTTGAAAGCTCTCCAGCTGTTTCTTTCAGAGGCCATCTGCTACAAGCTACTGTCAACATCAGTGAGGGTAAAATGGAACCTGAGTTGATCTTTATAGCGCTTACGGGAAACACATGTTACGCCGTCCTTCTTTAAGCTTGACAAAGGAGATCGCCTTTGGCATGCGATCGTATCCTATGCAGGATAAATGTCCGACCCAGCACAGCTGACCAATGGTAGTTAGTGCTTCTATATTGCCCACACGGCCTCCAACAGAACATAGTTATTTGTAATGTACTCTTGCCAGCATATGTCCATTACGGAGTTAAGGCACCTTTAATGGAAGCGTTCGAGGAGTCTTCGATAGAGCACCCTGGTCTCAATGCCATACAAATGGTGAGAACCACTGCTTTATGAACATAGATGTTTATTGCTAGGTGAAGAGACCTATTCCGCAATGCTATCAGGTTGAGGCGACCAAAAGCACTGCTGGCCTCTGCGAGACAGTTGTCTATTTCTCTGGACATTGACGCATCGTTAGACTCTGTGTTGCCCAGCTATGTAAAGTGGTCAACAACGTTAAGGAGATGGCCATTCACATTGATTTGTGGAGTTACTTTTGGGGACTTCTGAATCGTGACCTACATATTTTAGTTGTTTTTTTTTATGGACAGACCAAACGAGGCAGCAGCCTCAGCTAATTCATGGACGGCAAGTTGAAGTTCCAGTTCGGGATTCGCAAGAAGGGCGCAATCGTATGCATAAAGCAGCTCAATAGCAATAATCTCTTTGCTTTTTGTATTTTAATAGACCGCCGGCGGACAACGGCTTTATGTGCACGAGATGCGGGGAAAATTTGCAGTTCGCAACTTGGTTTGAGTAGTCCTGCACTCATCCTTAATCTTCGAAATTGAAGACATTGTCATGCCGTTGAAGGTTATCGTATAGAGAATAAAGAATCGCAGTCATGGAGAGAACATTGTTACAATTTCAAGCCTTTACTGTAATGGTATCGAGAAGATGAGTTGTAAAAACATTGGGTTGTTGCAGTATTAGCTGGATGGCTGGTCTGACATTTTGTTGATTGTTTGAACGGAAGGGAAACATCGATGACATGTAGTTACATTCTGTTTGCTTCTTCAGGCGTAAAGAAGTAAATATCAATAGTCACAGCCACTCACAAGATCGTTATAGATTGTGACGATTATTTGTTTTTGAGTGCTAGATGTGATGATGTCTTGATGTTACAATGAGATTGTGTTGATCAGACAATGCGTTTCTGGTATTTTAATTTAGTGCAGATTTCTATCTTTAACAATTAGGTTATCATGTCGAAGATTCAAATACAAAGTGTGCTGCTGCACTGACTCATTTACTATTCAATGACTCACACTGACGCTTTAGAAAGTCTAGCACCTTATTGAATAGTTGACAGAGTGTTGAGAACTACACCAGTTTACAGACAAAGAATTAGGTTTAGAATGGACTTCAGTCAGTGTCAAACTTTATACCTTACACATTTGAGTAAACATTGAATCAGCTGAAATAGTAACGACACGGATAGGCTAATAAAAGTTTCTGAACATTTTTAATGAATAGAGCCTACATGCGGAAATACCTATTCATTTCAAGATCAAGATTTCCTAGTTCTCTAGCCAAATGTAAATTAATTCTTTTATTATACTTTAACAAGTTATAACGGTCAATACCAGAGTTTCCCAATGTGGCCTAATAGCTAATAATTCTTTTCCAAAAGATAAACATCAACTGTAAAATTTATAGGAAAATCGTTAGAGCCGTTTTCGAGAACATCCACCCACGTTCCATATTTTTTGTGTTTGATTTTTTTGTCGATGAATGTGCAATCTGAATAGAGGAATTGGAAAAAAAAATTGTGAATTGTGATGTCGATATCATGTCAAATAATGAACATAAAAAGAACATTTAAAAAGCCAAACTGTGAGAGAAATTAAAATGAATAGACAAATTGAATAAGTTAAGACTAGCATTGCAAACTAAAGAATACAAACTCGTTTATGCTTTAAGCGAACGAGCTTACAAATTTGATTTCATAGTGCTGAAAAAGTTCACACTTTCTAAGCTACAGATCTTTGACATCAGAAGTGGAGGCTCTAAGTGTCCAGGCTCTAAGTGTCCAGGCTCTAAAAGTCATGAATGTTCTGTCTAAGTTACAGATTCTAGACGTCAGAAGTGGAGTCTCTACGTTTCCAGTTCTAAAAGTCATGAATGTTCTAGACTTCAGAAGTTGAGTCTCTACGTTTTCAGGTTCTAGAAGTCCAATGTGGAGGTTTATCTTTCTATCTAAGTTATAGATATTAGGTGTCAGAAGTGGAGGCTCTAAGTTTCCAGGAATAATCTATATACGTTTCCAGTTCCTAAACCTTATAAGTGGAGGCTCTATGATTTCAGATTAGAATAGAAATAAAATGCTCTTCTGAAACTTGTAGTGGTTCCACCAGTTACGTCTGGTATTTCAAGCTCAACTTCCTGCCTGTAGCACCAAACTCTGGTAGACAACTAAACCGCTGTTGGCGTATTATATTTTAACTAGTAATACTTGAAATAACCGGAATAACTAATTTGTGAAAAGGAGTAAATTATAATAAAGACAAATTTAACCTGAGATAAAGGGAAATCAATGTGCTATATATATATATATATATATATATATATATATATATATATATATATATATATATATATAGCCTCCTTTAGTACGAAGCGATCATCTCATGGACATGAGATAAATGCCTGGGCATTCGCTGTGGTCAGAACGATGTCCCCCACACATCAGTTCCCACCTCTCCACACAGCTGATGTATCCAAAGGAACGGCAAGTGCTGATACAGTTGTGGTCAGCGGCGTCACAGGCTCTGCCAGGGTGTAGCACTGGGTGCTGCGAACTGCCTTAGGATCGCGGTCTCTTGATTTTTCCTTTGGGTTTACTCCCGAAGACTTTCCCATGATGGGTATAACTGAAAGGCTGCTGTGGTTTGAATTCAGAGTTTTCCTTCTTTTAGGTGGGTAGCCAGCCATTTCTAACGAGCCTCTCCTGACCGAAGCTCACTGGTTTGGGTGCCAGTTACTCGCCTTCGCACCTTCTCCAGTTAGTGAAAACACTTCTGAGCCACACGTGAGGGCCAGGAGTTGGACTGGTTGTCATAGGGTATATGCTATTTGAGACGCATGACATTAGGAAGCATTTTATAGATAGTGGAGTGCTTCACACTCCATAACACTGAGGAAGTCTTACCAAGTAATTGTAGGGCCAGCCATATGACCCCCTTATTTGGATAAATATTTGTATTATCACGTTCAAAAGTAAATTAATTATCTCGATTATCAATAATGCATCGATGGCATTTTCTGATGATGAAGAACTCTTTTTTTTTTTTTTTTTAAACTGAGAATTTTCAGTAATCTCCCCGAGCGTTAAATAATTGAGAGAAAAAAAATTGAGAAAAAAAAATGAACGGAACTGATTTTATTGAAATGTTATTTGAACTTTGACCTTTAAGTTCGTACAAAAAATTTGCTTTACATAAAAAGCTTAATGAATAATTCCGATCGTCTTCCGGGTCAAGTTGATTGATGGTCGAGTTTCTTTTTTAGCGGCCCCCGTAAGGGGAAAAAGCCGCTGTTAGGTTTGTGCAAAATGTCCGTCTGTCCGTCTGTCCGTCTGTCACACTCAGATCTCGAAAACTAGAAGAGATATGAAAAATATTATTTCATCATTAAATGCGACTTGAAAAGTTTAGGTGCAACGGCTACTTTTGGTTTTCTAAAAGCAAACCGTTTAATTTATAAAATTAATTATGCAAGCGATTTTTTCAGAAAAATACACCAATTCTAAAACAATTAGGTAAATGTAAGGGAGGCAATGTTACAATATGCTAACAAAGATGGACAATTTTTGTGTATTTTCAGTATCACTAAGTCAAATATATTGATAAAATGTACAAGAAATGTTTACAACAAATATAAATAATAGTTAAAGGTGTTTTTTCTGGTCAACTAGCTAATAAAATTAAAAGAAAACATTTCTGTTTGTTTATAAAGGCTAATAATGCATTTTGTATGTAAATATCACGCACATTTTTTAAAATGGTCTTTTTATGCAGCGACTTTCGTGCAGTAGCGTAACGACGCAACATGATCGGGTGCTAAACCAATTCCTTAAACTTTTTTAAAAAATCAGATTTTATTTATTTTTTGTTTAGTGCCCCCATCCAAATAAAAGAAGATTATTTTTGTGCGTTTTGTCTGTTGGTCGGTCTGTCCGTCACGATTAGATTAACAAATAACACTAGAGCTATTGTAAATCTGATTTAACCTTTAATTTTTCATTCAGAAATATTGCAATAGTTTTAAGTATCTATAATAGATTGTTCCGGATGTTTTGTGAAAAACAAATCAATGTTAATGAATATTTGTTTGCTCTTCTAACTTATATTAGATTTTATTTCCATGCTTAAACGTTGCAAGAAACACATGATCTTTAATATATTGTTCCGGTTTTTAATGTAAATAGCAATATTAATGCTAAATTAAAATATCTATACTGATTTATATTTCATTAACTATAAAGTTGTTCCGGATATTGTTTTATAAAAAATAAATTATGTCAAATAATTGTTTAAAATCGCATTATTGACTAATATTACACTTATATTCTTTGACACAACGTCACTATAGTTTATTTATCAATATCAATTGTTCCGAATTTTTTATTTAAAACAACTTTATGTCAAATAATTTTTTTTTTCAAAAATATCGACAATAGGTTATTCAGGATTTTAAAATAAGAAAGTAATTAACTAGAAACGACTATTGAAAATCAATTTTTAGACTTATTTTACAGTTAATTTTCTTGTCGAAATATAATAAAAGTTGTTTAATCGGTAAATAATGTTCCGGATTTTGTTTCGAAAAAGAAATCGAACTACATTACCTTAATTTTCTTACAAATCGTCGCCAAAAATGATCCGAATTTTATATGAAAAATGTAATAACGCTAATAAATGTTTGAAATCCCTCTTGTAATAAATAAAACAAATAATTTTCTCATTTACGAAAATTGGTTGTTCCGGATTTTTTATGAAAAATAGTTTAACATTTAACTTTCTAGCTAAAGCGTTAGAAAATCTAATTATTGTTAATATTATGCTCCGATTTTTAACAACTTCCTAACACCAAAGTATGGTTTAAAAAAACCTCCATAAGACTATGGTACATGTAATTTTCATAACAGACCATCCCACAAATTTAATTAACGGCATTTGATTAATCTGGAATTCTTATTTTCTCTCACTATAAATATATAAACATCCGGAACAATCTATTATAGAAACTTAAAACTAATGCGATGTTTCGGAAGGGAAATTAAATTTTAATCAGATTTTCAATAGCTTTTAGTCTTTTTTTTTTCTCGCTATTAACATAACGGACAGACAGACTGACAGACAAAACAAAAAAAAAGCGTCTTTAATCCGTTTATATATATATATATATATTAAGTCTAACTAGCCCATCAAATGAAATGCTAAAAGAACTCACTCGGTGGACCAATGTCTATGAACCCTCGAGAAGCTGCTCGTATAGAAGACATTTTTTAGTCTAACTAGGACGTGTGACGTAATGGAATTTTTTTCCTTTGACGTCATATGGAGTTAATTCTTTAAATGAAATGCTAAAAGAATTCACTCGGTGCACCAATGTCTATGAACCCTCAACAAGCTGCTCATGTAGATGATATTTTTTAGTCTAACTAGGCCGTGTGACGTGGTGGATTTTTTTCCTTTGACGTCATATGGAATAAATTCTTTAAATGAAATGCTAAAACAACTCGGTATAGTAATGTTTATTAAACCTCGTAATGTTACTCGCATTTTAAAAAGACATAATAGCTATATTTAGATCTAATCTAGATTTTTTTACACTAGATCTAGATTTTTTTTACACTAGATCTAGATTTTTTTTACACTAGAGCTAGATTTTTTACACTAGATCTAATTTTTTTTCTTACACTAGAGCTAGATTTTTAAAACTAGATTTAGATTTTAAGTTCTAATTAAAATCATTATAGAATCTAGATTTAAAATTTCTTGGTCTAGTTTAGAATGTTTGTTGTTTTACATGTTTCGGATGTTCCTTCAGAGTTGTAGTCCAAACCTCCCGTAGGACGACGGGGGATGGGAGCGGGCAGGGTTTGAACCTGGGACCATCGATGAATCCAAACGACAGTCCAGCGCGCAAACCGCACTACCAGACAGCCATGATTTAGACTAGATCAAGATCTATAATTTTAATTTCTAGGCTTAAAGTGTAGATTTTTATTTCTAAAGTCTAGATTGTCAATATGTCAATATTGCAATGTTATAAAATACTAAAACTAATCTACTATTTTAATATTTCATATTGCAATTTGTCTATTTGATTATCGGGTTGTTGTTTTTTTTGTATATAAATCTTATCTAAATTACATCTATATTATCCCAAATAGGCCTATATATTTTAGATCTATATCTAGTAGATATAGATATTGAGAGTGCTAAATTAGTAGTTTAATTTAGGTAGATTTACATCCTCATTCTAGTTCCATTTAGGCCTAAATGAAAATGCTCAATACCAAAAGATTATCTAAAATCGCTCTTCTGACATATTGTACATATCCGGTAGTTGTCATTCCGTAATGTGTAGGTATATTATCAATAGTAGGCTATTCGTTTGTAACCAGTTTGTCATTAGATTAAGAGCAATGCCTGGTCGTGCGGTTAGCGCGCAGGACTGATTATCTCTATAGTCTCGGTTTCATACCCTGCTCGATGCCATCCTCAGTCGACCAGGGATCCGTCTCCCACGGGGGCCGCCTCTGAGTTTGTGTGGCAACACAAACTCTCTTTGTAATCTTGTTTTTTTTAAACTCCCTTCTGAAATATGTCACGGTATGAAATACGAACGTTGAATATGAGAACAATGAATTGTACTTGAAATATAATGAAAGATATGTAGACTAAGTGAGTTATTAACATCTTGTTTTGAGTATAGAGTTATTTAATCTATCTATCAATCTATTTATCTCTCTCTCTCTCTCTCTCTCTCTCACACACACACACACACACACACTTTCTCTCTGTATGTATGTATATATGCATACAGATTTCCTTTCGGATAATAAGGATTATATATATTGTTACAAATGACCAGTGACAGGAAGAGGTTAACGTGTGACCCCGACGAGATAACACAGCAGCGGGTGTTCCCTGGAATGTACATGTATAAACAGAGACAGGATGTGACGTGTCCTTACATGTTATTCCAAAAGGTACTAGCAATGTCCAGTGACAGATAGAGGTCACAACTTGTGACCCTGGCAAGATGACACTGCAGCCGATGTTTTCTGGAATCGACATGTATAAACAACGACAGGATGTGATGTTTCCTGACGTGTTGTTCCAGAGGATACTAGCAGTGTTTTTGTAATATTGGACAAGCGATTAGGGACTCTATATAAGCCAGAGAGTTAATGTGAAAGTCAGTCGTGAACGAGTCGTGAGTTATCCGTTACAGTCGATACAGACGATGTAAGACGTGTGCGGCTCTAGTGGAAGAGAAATGTGTACGACTCGATGCAAGTTAACTAGGGTAGAGTTAATTGGAGTGGACTACTGTCGTTAAAGTCTATACAGCGAACTACAGTGGACTTGAGCCGTTACAGTCGATACAGTCGATGTAAGACGTGTGCGGCTCTGATTCGGTAGACTTGAGTACGACTTGGTTCAGCTTTGGGAGACCTGGAGCGACACTGGGAAGTGTGTCGTTGGTCTGTTCTGTGGAATACGGCTCGAGGAAAGTTGAGAAGAGATGAATTGCAACGAAGTGAAGAGATGAATTGCAACGAAGTATAGCTAACTGTAAACTGACAGATATTGTACAGTCTTCTACGCTACATGTTACAGTAACGAATTGTTAGAGTTAATAGTCATTAAAGTTATATGAAACTGAAAGTTTAGTCGTCAAGTTCTTTGCAGTGTTTTTATTTGTGTGCCAACTAGTACATCTAGCCAGAAGATTCAGAAATATGTAACAATATATATATTCACCTTCACCCTTTCTCTTGGGCCATTTGGGGCACCACGCTAGATTTGTCGACCGTTTTTCTCCACTCCTCACTGTCTTGAGGGCAAGGTGGTAGAGAGGTTAAACGTTTGGCTTACAAACCTGGTACTAACTGAAGTAATCAATCAGTCAGCAATGCGCTTCTGTTCTTAGTATTATACGTACACGAGGTACTGCAACTATAGACGTTTTCATTGAGGAAGTCTTATTTGATGCTACTGGCTAGAACAATAGCAAAAAGTGTTTTTTTTTTGTTGTAAACAATTTAGGTAAGTGAAGTTTCCCTTTCAGTACTTTGCGCTATATAGGTCAGACGATGAGAAGGTATTCTGCTTCTTTGCCTACGGTTAACGAGCAGGGTGGCCAGCACAATAACCAACCGCCTTTACTTTGTCAAACCAAAGTCAAGCAACCATTCGAGTTGGGTGGAATCAATGGCGCCCTAAAAATCCCGAAATTCAAAATCCCAGTCTTTACAAAGATTCGAACCAAGGACCCCAGATCCGGAACCATGTCATTGGTTTATAGATGTTTCTCTTTTGTTAAAGGAAAGACTCTAAAGACGCTATTCAAGTGTGCATGCTTTCAATCATTTACCAGAGTGCCATTTGTAACAGTAAAGAATTGGTTTCTGTTCCTTCCTAAAGTTGAACGCATGGACCATGACAATGACCTAGATATTTTTTTTTCAACGAAGTCTTTCTGGCATTATTGATTTCAATTTTAATCGATACACATCTAGCACTATGGGATTGATTTTGATTGACCTATATTTTCAGACAGCTCTCCAGTTTGCTGCTTCCGGCATCCCTTGCCCAGCAGGTATTTATAAGTGAAATAGACCCTCTTAGCTATTATGAGAATTCTGGTTAAAACCGGCCCACTAAGGAGCTGAATAGTTTTTTCCGGAAGCAAGCAAAGTAGCTAGCAGCTTTAAGGTAGCTACCGGCTTTAATGTGGCAACTCATTACGTTGTGACTATTGGCATCAGCGTGGCTACCGGGTTATATATGGTCAAAATGACTACAGAAAAGTAATTTCTTATGGAAAGACCTTCACATTCATCTATCGCTTAATCTGCTAGATCGTTGGGGCACCACACAAGATTTGTCGGCCGTATTTCTCTTGTTCTTTCTGTCATTTTCCTTGAATAGAACCTCCTTCAATGGCAGGCCCGTACAGTCTACAGTCTTTTATGTATTCTTCCCATCGCTTTCTCTGTCTGCCTCTTCTTCCTTTTCCTGGTACTGTGCCCTGAAGGAAGGTCCTTGCAAGCTTTTTGAAAGACCTAATTTCATGACATAGGACAATTACTATGGTCGATGATGCACTCCCATTGCAGTCTAGGTTCAGTCACGTGACATGGATGTTAAGAAAAGCTTGATCAAATCCAAAATACATTCCTGTAGTGCAGCGGTTCTCAACCTTTTTTGTTCCTCGACCTCCTAATATAATTTCTAACTAAGCGGCGACCTCCAACAGTAAATCTGTGTGCTCATAATTCAATTTAAAAGAATGTTTTTATTCAGACTTGCATTTATTTACATTTCTGTTGCCTATTCACTATATTCATATTTAAGTAACAATTGGACAAATATGCTGAAGTATGGATAACAATCTTTGATACAGTAAACTACATTGGTACAGAAATAGTGTTTCCACAGTATTTACAGACACGTCGATGACAGTGCCAAGATTGAGCGTGTTACTGTTCCACCAGATCAGAAATCTAGTAGCACAACGAATATCGCCTTCTGCATCAAGTCTGCTTCTGAATTTGGACTTAATTAAAAGCTGGAAAACCTTGGTTCACAAAGATTTGATCTTAGAAATGGAAGAAGAAGGCGCAACACGATCTTAAACACATCGGGATAGGAAGTATTTTGAATACCAAGTAGCGTTCAGATACGCTTGTTACAGCACTTTGGAATTGACAAAAAAACAACTTTCAATGATGAATAGACAAAAATCCAAATTTCCTGGGGTCTTAGGCGACCCCTGCTATTTGTCATTCGATCCCCACAGGTTGAGAACCCCTGCTATAGTGCAACATCCCTTCAGAATATTGTGCAATATGAATTGTCTCCCTCGAGGTGTTTTTAGCTTCTATGTGACTAAGCAATGCATAAGTTGTCGCCCTTTAACAAATGCCTTCTCTTTGTCTAGTGTTTTTTTCGGTGTCCTTCGTTGCGCATATTTATGGTCAAGGATTTCCTTCTACAAAAGACTTCCTCTTTAAGTCACAAACTGATACATGTGAACACATGACCTAGTTTCACTGCTCTGCCCTCTTTACGACATCTCGGGATTTGAACGCAATCAATATATCGGAAGATGAGATGACCGAAGTCGTGATAGAAAGTAAAGTTCATCCTTTCAGAACTTACGATCTATGGGGTAGATTTAAGTAGATTATGTAAAGCTCTGATGTAAAGATGTAAATGATATGTTACTTTGGCCAGCGGTTAACTAGAGTGTCATGTGACCAGCACAACCGCCTTTGCTTTTCCCAACTAATGTCAGGTATCCATTAGAGCTGGATGAACTCAGAGGCGCTCTTAAGATCCATAAATTAAAAATCCCAGTCTTCATCAGGATTCGAACCAGAGACTATCAAGTGCTTTACCACTCAGCCACCGCGTCCCTATGCGTGTTAAGGTAGCCTTATTAGTGGGTCTCTCTGGGGTGTTTACGCTTGAAAAATATCTTTGTGAACAGATTGAGCAGAAAACCGAAAACCACACCATCCCTGTGCTGCATTCCCCAAATAAATCGACTACGTGACAAGCAGCTATAAAAGTCATTAAAAGTTGGTATCACTTCACTACCATCTTGCTGGACTGGACGGTGTGCTTTCACAGGAATCAAGGGACATAATTATTTTGTTCTTTATGGTGATGGAAGATCAAAAGATCACACAATTTCATTTAGTGCGATTACAGACAAGGTAGAGAATGTAAAAACAGACAGAACACAGACACTGAATAAACACTGACATTTAGTAAATATTGAAAACACAGACATTAGTGAACATTAGGAAAAAAAACACGAACATGTAGTAAACTTTGACTAAGTGCAAACATGTAGCGAGCCCAGCTCTGACCATTCATTATAGATAGGACATGAATATTGGTCAGTAGGTTAATATAGAAGCGATTTTACGTGTTGTAGGAATCAATGGTTATCAATGGCCAGTTTCCCTTCCACACACGTTGTTGAATTCGTCTTATCCGTTTAAAGTGAAATATGAGATTTGACAATGTAATGAAAAATAAATAACATACCAGAACACAATGTTAGTTTAGGTACAGGCTAACGTCGTTGTCATTGCGAACTTTGAATTTGTCAGGAAACATCAATATCATTTGTGGCATTTCAATGGATCTCAAAGAGAACGTTTCCTCTTGTGTGTCTACTAAATTGACGCTTCTTTGACAGTAAAAAACTATAATTTGTCTCACGACAGACATACCGGCAAACAATACTTAGATGTTAGAAGTACAAAGCGCATACACAAACCGAAGGCGCATCGAGTTCCTGTTTCTGTCTTAGACTTTCAGTTGTTGATATCAGTTATTTGGTTCATACAAAATACTAAGTGTTTTGTTTGTTACAGAGCTGAAGGATTTCCTCACCTTATAATTTAAGACTACAACTTTGGTGCTTGAATCTTTTTGTTCTGAAGTTTGTAAAATTATTTCTTAAGAAATACTAATTCGCCTGATACACCTTGATCACGTGGACAGGAATATGGATCGGACTAAACCAGTTGGATAGAAATATACTTTGAAGAAGTGGACATACACTTTAACCAAGTGGACATACACATTCAGTTGTGCATTCAAATAGTGTGAATTTTAAAAGCTATTTTTTCCAATCTCGTAACCTAAACACAATGGCAAGCCACAGCTTCAGGAATCAGAAAATCATGATCCTCAAAAGTATAATATAAATATAAATTAAAGTTTCCCTCTTAGACCTTGCGATCTATAGGGCAGATGATGTCAAGTTCATCTGTTTCCAGGGCAGATGATGTAAAGTTCATCTGTTTCCAGGGCAGATGATGTAAAGTTCATCTGTTTCCAGGGCAGATGATGTAAAGTTCATCTGTTTCCAGGGCAGATGATGTAAAGTTCATCTGTTTCCAGGGCAGATGATGTAAAGTTCATCTGTTTCCAGGGCTGACCTTAGGCCTATTTGACCGAGTGCTCCAAAAAGCCCCTCGCGCATTGGCCCTGCCATTTACATTTAGCATAAGTCAATCATAACTAATATCACTAGCTTTTAAAGATGTAGGACTTAACATATTTAGTGACTTATGTAGCTTTAATTCATGAGCCCCAGAATTTTAATCTTGCTTGAAGATATATCTAAAACGCGTTTACTGCCATGACATTTGTTTGGAACTCTGCAGCCTATATACAGTATACACACGTATTGCTTCATCTACAAAAAGATGGACTGTTTTTAAAAAGCATGGATAAGGTCTGTCTGTTAAACCATTATCACTCACCTGATGGGATTTGTACAATGGAAAGTTTAAAGCTGTAAGGTTCTATGCTGCAGAAGTGTGTGATGCTTTAGAAGAATAGCAGGAAACACAGATGCTGCTCAAAGAAAATGTGAGGCTGAATTCTTTGTAGGTCAAATGAGAAACTATACTTTTTTGGTTGCCTCTTTCTGGTACTTTTTACTGTTTCAAGTCCATTCTACTAGAAAGGAACTTAAAAGTATCACAGTGGATAATTGTCATGGGCTGATATCATTTGAATAATTATGATTGGTTAAAGACACACCGAGAGATAGGCTTTGAGACTGCTTTCAGCTTTCTAGTTAATTAGAAGTGACCCCGTGTTTCAATAGAAGCGCAGAAGCAAGAAAAAGAGAATGCTTATTGATGAATCTTCTCATGAACCCATTTTGAGACCCCAAGACAAAATTTAGAGTGAACTTTTTCAACCACTTTGTTGACAGTGCATTACAGTCTCTTCAACCATGATATATGCAGGTGACAAACTCCATGGATTTCTGAATAATTTCCATAATATGACAAAAGACACTATCAGAAAATGTTCAGCTGATCTGGAGATTGCTCTGACAGATCTATCTATTGAGTTTCCTATAAGCAGAGACATTAACTATGAACATTTTCTAACAGACTTTGCTAAGAAGAAAGAAAGAAGAAAGGCCTAGTTTTAAATTATTCTTTGTCATTATATTGTTACTGTTAACTTATTATTTTGGGTAAATGTGTTTTTAATATTTTGTTATTATAGCTTAGACTTACAGTAATTCGCTTGCGAAGTTCTGCTTTGTGTTGCTTCCTATACTTGTGGTATAATTGATGTTGATATTATTTATGCTGATATTATTGATGTTGATATAATGATCTTATTACTAGAGATAGTTGTTGTTGTTTAAAGAAAGACCTCGCAAGCATCGATTATAAGGGGCCCCGCAATTCGGAAGGCGGCTCTGTCTGTTTCTATGGCCGACGTTTTACATGGTGTCATGTGACCAGGACATCGACCAACCGCTTTTATTTTACCCAACTAAAGTCAGGTATCCATTAGAGTTGGGTAGACTTTAAATTCAAAATCCCAGTCTTCACCGAGATTGGAACCAGTGACCACTCGGTTTAATTTTAACAATTTTAACAAGGGTTAACTGTTAAACTGTAAAATTATTGTCTATTGTTGGCAGTTGGGCAGATGACTCTGGGCAGTTGGGCAGACGACTCTGGACAGTTGGGCAGACGACTCTGGACAGTTGGGCAGATGACTCTGGGCAGTTGGGCAGACGACTGTTGGTCATCATATCTAACGTTTGCGGTGTCTCTCGACCAACGGGAAAACTGTACGAGAATAAGATGAACTTTGACCCTAACCCAAACAGTTATGAAGTCACATTTTTACATGTGAACCTACACTAGTACCTTGTCATATAATTTGTGTCTACCATAAAGTATTTTGATGAACTAGTAATGACATGATACGAAATACATGTAAACATTGGAAGAAAGCTAAAAAGATTGTAGAAATAAAAAAATCACCATTTGTGTCAGGATTTTGTGATTTTACCATCACAAAAGCGATACAAGACACCGATAGCAAAGACAAACAGACACAGAATTCTTTTTTCTTCTTATCACACTCCAATCATTTAATAAAATTAAACTGCTATAAACTATTCACATGCAAATTATGAGTAAGTCTGGTGTAAATGAATATTTTGGTTTTCTATAGTTAGGTTTTGCTTGTTGTAATGCACAAATTGTAAGACAAATTTCCTTATGGATTATAATGATTATTATTAGTATCAAACCTCAATGTATATTCTTATAATTTGATTTTCTCTGTTGATTGGCGCAATGTATATTCTTATAATTTGATTTTCTCTGTCATAGGCACATGGATAGAGCAGAAATTATCAAATAAAAAAAATAGATGCTACTTGTTTCTACAAATGATTATTGTAGCACGAGTTTGACCAAAGTAGAGACTTGTGTTGCCCACAGGTCATCAGTGCTCATTGCGGTCAGTGGCACTGGCCCCGACAGTAATGGCTGGTGGACTAATGGCTGGCTGGTAGTCCGCTCACTTGTCAGCTGACCAGATCAATGACCAGGCAACAATGGTGCCATACAGTAGGAGAGATATTGACACGTCCGGCCGGACTGGTGTGACACGTGACATCGTCTGGGAGTCGACGCTCGTGTCATGACGTCAACATTATTGGTCTGTACCGTGTGACGCTTTGGGCTTATCCACCCACCCCCTTTTTCAACGTACACAGTTGACAAACATTTAAAAAATGACGATTGGACAACTAGGCCTTTGTCAGGTACAAACAAGATAGACTAACTGGACAACTAGGCCTTCGTCAGGTACAAACAAGATAGACTAACTGGACAACAAGGCCTTCGTCAGGTACAAACAAGATAGACTAACTGGACAACAAGGCCTTTGTCAAGTACAAACAAGATAGACTAACTGGACAACAAGGCCTTTGTCAGGTACAAACAAGATAGACTAACTGGACAACAAGGCCTTCGTCAGGTACAAACAAGATAGACTAACTGGACAACTAGGCCTTTGTCAGGTACAAACAAGATAGACTAACTGGACAACTAGGCCTTTGTCAGGTACAAACAAGATAGACTAACTGGACAACTAGGCCTTTGTCAGGTACAAACAAGATAGACTAACTGGACAACAAGGCCTTTGTCAAGTACAAACAAGATAGACTAACTGGACAACAAGGCCTTCGTCAGGTACAAACAAGATAGACTAACTGGACAACTAGGCCTTTGTCAGGTACAAACAAGATAGACTAACTGGACAACAAGGCCTTTGTCAAGTACAAACAAGATAGACTAACTGGACAACAAGGCCTTCGTCAGGTACAAACAATATAGACTAACTGGACAACAAGGCTTTCGTCAGGTACAAACAAGATAGACTAACTGGACAACAAGGCCTTCGTCAGGTACAAACAAGATAGACTAACTGGACAACTAGGCCTTCGTCAAGTACAAACAAGATAGACTAACTGGACAACAAGGCCTTCGTCAGGTACAAACAAGATAGACTAACTGGACAACAATGCCTTCGTCAGGTACAAACAAGATAGACTAACTGGACAGCTAGGCCTTCGTCAAGTACAAACAAGATAGACTAACTGGACAACAAGGCCTTCGTCAAGTACAAACAAGATAGACTAACTGGACAACTAGGCCTTCGTCAGGTACAAACAAGATATACTAACTGGACAACTAGATATATAGATATTCAGGCTTGCCAGCTAGATCACTTACATTTACATGTAAAGCCATAGCTATCGAGTTCTAGTCTTCTAATATCCTTTCTTTTATTATTCCTCTTTTCAGCTTGCAAATTCTTCAACGGGTAAAAATCATTGCCACCCCCACCAACAATACTTTTCAAAAAATACTATACCTCTTTTACATCATTAATGAATGGTAGATTTAACATTAATGAATGGTAGATTTAACATCGATAAATGGTAGATATAACATTAATAATTGGTAGATTTAAAATGGCAACACTGTCTAGTACCCTTTCACACAGTTTCCCTGCAATTCTACTACACTTTATAATAATGTAATGATAGACCTTTACCTTAAGGCTTATAAGACAAGACGGTGCGCAAAATGTTCCTGAGCATGGATTCATTAAACGTTTTAAAAATGTAATGCCTACATTCAGAAATACCACAAGACGTATAGTCTGTACAAGCCAAATTTAAATTTATTTCTTTTTTATTTACTTTGAAAGATTATAGCGGTCAAACTAGAGTTTTCCCAATGTGTCCAACAAGATAGTCATTCTTTTCCCAACGATAGAAAATAACTGTCGAATTTCTAGGAAAATCGCTAGAGACATTTTTTTTTAGTTCCGTGTCCAGTTTTTACCCACCCAGGTTCCAGATTTCATTATAAGTGGAATAGAGATATTGTAAAAATCTGTGGCTGGGTGGGCACGGTTCTCGAAAACGGATCTATACAAGTTACCTTCTCCTATTCCTAGGTGGGTAGCCAGCCTTAGCCCCCCCCCCCCACCTGACTAAAGCTTACCGGTTTAGGCGCCAGTTACTCGCCTTTGTCCCTTCTCCTGTCAGTGACAACAGTTCCGCCTGACCCCAAATCTGAGCCACATGTGAAAGCCAGGAGAGAGATGGTTCTCAGAGAAGCATGCCATTGAAAGCATTTTATAGGTAGTGTAGTGCTTATATCCATTACAACTACCGGCAGTAAATACCTTTGGGAACCACGCACTTCTACGCATACTAATTAAAGAGTGCCCTTATAAACACTCTTAGAAATGTACGTGTACACACACTTATAAACACTCTTAGAAATGTACGTGTACACACACTTATAAACACTCTTAGAAATGTACGTGTACACACACTTATAAACACTCTTAGAAATGTACGTGTACACACATGTATAAACACTCTTAGAAATGTACGTGTACACACACGTATAAACACTCTTAGAAATGTACGTGTACACACACTTATAAACACTCTTAGAAATGTACGTGTACACACACTTATAAACACTCTTAGAAATGTACGTGTACACACACTTATAAACACTCTTAGAAATGTACGTGTACACACACTTATAAACACTCTTAGAAATGTACGTGTACACACACGTATAAACACTCTTAGAAATGTACGTGTACACACACTTATAAACACTCTTAGAAATGTACGTGTACACACACTTATAAACACTCTTAGAAATGTACGTGTACACACACGTATAAACACTCTTAGAAATGTACGTGTACACACACGTATAAACACTCTTAGAAATGTACGTGTACACACACGTATAAACACTCTTAGAAATGTACGTGTACACACACGTATAAACACTCTTAGAAATGTACGTGTACACACACGTATAAACACTCTTAGAAATGTACGTGTACACACACGTATAAACACTCTTAGAAATGTACGTGTACACACACGTATAAACACTCTTAGAAATGTACGTGTACACACACGTATAAACACTCTTAGAAATGTACGTGTACACACACGTATAAACACTCTTAGAAATGTACGTGTACACACACTTATAAACACTCTTAGAAATGTACGTGTACACACACGTATAAACACTCTTAGAAATGTACGTGTACACACACGTATAAACACTCTTAAAAATGTACGTGTACACACACGTATAAACACTCTTAGAAATGTACGTGTACACACACTTATAAACACTCTTAGAAATGTACGTGTACACACACTTATAAACACTCTTAGAAATGTACGTGTACACACACTTATAAACACTCTTAGAAATGTACGTGTACACACACTTATAAACACTCTTAGAAATGTACGTGTACACACACTTATAAACGCTCTTAGAAATGTACGTGTACACACACTTATAAACGCTCTTAGAAATGTACGTGTACACACACGTAGAAACGCTCTTAGAAATGTACGTGTACACACACGTATAAACGCTCTTAGAAATGTACGTGTACACACACTTATAAACACTCTTAGAAATGTACGTGTACACACACGTATAAACACTCTTAGAAATGTACGTGTACACACACTCATAAACACTCTTAGAAATGTACGTGTACACACACTTATAAACACTCTTAGAAATGTACGTGTACACACACGTATAAACACTCTTAGAAATGTACGTGTACACACACTTATAAATGCTCTTAGAAATGTACGTGTACACACACTTATAAACACTCTTAGAAATGTAGGTGTACACACACTTATAATTGCTCTGGTGCACATGAGCTTATAAATGGGCGTGAGCACTTACCTAAAAATTTAGTTGTGCACTATTTTAGAAATGCACTGGTACATCTATTTATAAATTCACTTGTACTCATACTTTTAAATGTACATATATACCTAATTATATTTACCTACATTTGAACTGTTAAATAGTGAGCGACGTTAAACGTCATCAACCTCTCCCCCCCCCCTTATCGCTCTCACGCTCTCTCTCTCTCTCTCTCTTTCCGCTCTCTCTCTCACTATGTCTGATTCCTAAAGCCACGCCCACGATTACCCTCAGTGACCCATTAATTGGTTTCTTTTTGGTTTTGGTCACTCAGTGTTTGTGTTTGTATGTGTGTGAGTCACTAGGTGGGTGGCTAAAAAGAAAAAAAAAAGGTCGAGGCGGAAATTGTTAATCGTGACTCCATCTTGTCACATGGCGGCGGAAGTCTTAAAAGAATTGTTCTATAAATAGCATCAATATTCAATATTGATTTTCTGGTGCTCAGAGTACAGTTTTTGGAAGTGCGAACCAACCTTTTTCAGCAAACCACGAAAGAGGAAAAGATGCTATCAGTTTTGTGTGGTCTGTATGTCCGTCTGTCTGTCACACTCAGATCTCAAAATCTAGAAGTTATAAAATCCAATAAAATCCATTCTCACCATAGGCTATTTTGCAGCTTGCAAAATTTTGTTGCCACGGTTACTTTTATTATTTTTCAGAAAATGAACTGTTATGTTTTTAAAATCAGTTAAATAAGCCGTTTTGTCATTTTAAAAAAATACTCCACCTTTAAAGTAATACACACACACACATATATGTAATGTGTCTGTGTGCGCGTGTGTGTGTGTTCTTGTGTAGTGTTAAGAGATTGACACGTCCAGTTTAGTTGCTATAAATTATAGACATAGGTCAGTGGTGTGAACTCCTTTCAGTTTAGTTGCTATAAATTATAGACATAGGTCAGTGGTGTGAACTCCTTTCAGTTTAGTTGCTATAAATTATAGACATAGGTCAGTGGTGTGAACTCCTTTCAGTTTAGTTGCTATAAATTATAGACATAGGTCAGTGGTGTGAACTCCTTTCAGTTTAGGTGCTATAAATTATAGACATAGGTCAGTGGTGTGAACTCCTTTCAGTTTAGTTGCTATAAATTATAGACATAGGTCAGTGGTGTGAACTCCTTTCAGTTTAGGTGCTATAGATTATAGACATAGGTCAGTGGTGTGAACTCCTTTCAGTTTAGGTGCTATAGATTTTAGACATAGGTCAGTGGTGTGAACTCCTTTCAGTTTAGGTGCTATAGATTATAGACATAGGTCAGTGGTGTAAACTCCTTTCAGTTTAGGTGCTATAGATTATAGACATAGGTCAGTGGTGTGAACTCCTTTCAGTTTAGGTGCTATAAATTATAGACATAGGTCAGTGGTGTGAACTCCTTTCAGTTTAGGTGCTATAGATTATAGACATAGGTCAGTGGTGTGAACTCCTTTCTGTTTAGGTGCTATAGATTATAGACATAGGTCAGTGGTGTGAACTCCTTTCAGTTTAGGTGCTATAGATTAAAGACATAGGTCAGTGGTGTGAACTCCTTTCAGTTTAGGTGCTATAGATTATAGACATAGGTCAGTGGTGTGAACTCCTTTCAGTTTAGGTGCTATAGTTTATAGACATAGGTCAGTGGTGTGAACTCCTTTCAGTTTAGGTGCTATAGATTATAGACATAGGTCAGTGGTGTGAACTCCTTTCAGTTTAGGTGCTATAGATTATAGACATAGGTCAGTGGTGTGAACTCCTTTCAGTTTAGGTGCTATAGATTATAGACATAGGTCAGTGGTGTGAACTCCTTTCTGTTTACGTGCTATAGATTATAGACATAGGTCAGTGGTGTGAACTCCTTTAATATTGATTGAAAATTAAAGTTTAAAAAAAAAAACAGCTTTACTTAGAACGTAGCTTTTTGGTCATTTGTATCATTCTTCAAAACAAAGTCCTTGAAATGGGATTTAAAAAAAAAAGATTCTCTTCATACAGATATCATGGGAGCTCAGATCACGTGGCCATCAGCGCTGCATTCAGTACTTTTCGTCTTATGATGCTGACCTTTAACCTCTGCCACTGTAATGGCTCCCATGACGTCATCGATGTTGTTTGCTCTGTCTCTGAATAGCCTGAAGATTGGGACGAACCGTCTCTTGTTAAAAGACGATTGCATCTTTATTGTCCTTGAAGTGGGGTTTTGTTTTCTTCTTATTTGACATTTCTAGAAAACATTGGTTTGATATATGACCTTGACATTGGCGTGACCATAACTTTACATGACCAGACGATAAACATTTGAAACAGGTTGACCTTTTGACATAGCAACCATTTTTGAGGTAGGGGGCGTAGCGGCTGGGTGGTTTCCAAACCTAGTGTTATTGAGTGTGTATGTGTGTGTTACTATGGTGACGGTGAGAAGAAGTTAGCGATTGGTTGGTGGCTATGCAATGTGAATGATGCAATATAAGCCGCACTGTCATAAGCTGTCTTGGGTACGACTTCAGGATGCCAGAGTGCAAAGACGTCTTTTTATTGCGAGTTAGATTTGTTTAAATATGTTTATTTCATTTCATCTCAAGTTGAGTTTGTCTATAATGTAATAAAATTATATCTTTATATTAATCGGGCGATACGTCTTCGGGTATTTCTGCATTTAGGACCGAGATTGGGCGTGAGAGAAACAAGGGAAAGAAACAATACTTGACAGATGTTGTGGTATAAGTTGAATTAGTCCCATTGAGAAGGCTTTTTGTATGCATTTTTAACATCACAAGGAACCCCCCCCCTCCCTTTTCTTTCTCTTTTTCCCAACTGGTCCAAACACGTGACAGGGTCATAGCGCATGGAGGAAGTTTAATACATGAACTTGCGCTAAATATAAACAATTGGTAAAATATTTTCAATAACACAGATTTATTATTGTGAGTCTAGATTATTACTAATTAAATCATCCAAATTAATTGATACTATTACACTTCATATATGGACATACCGGTGGGTCCTAATACATCCTATAGAACTGTTCGCTGTGTGGTTGTGAAATGTACATTGGAGAGCTGTGTGAGCATCTCATTTTAAACCTGAAGAAAACAAGTAGTAGGCCTACCGATGTTAGTACTTTAAGTACCGGTAGTCTACGTCTGAGTCACGTTTTGGACATGAGGGGTATATAGGGGTCTCCGTTGTACGGTTGTGTTTTTTACCTATTTTGTAATTGTAATAGCCTTAAAAATAACTTTATAATAATTATTTTAAAAAAACTATGGTAATTAGATTATCTTATGTACAGCATATTAATGCTACCTTCTCCGTTAGTTCTCTCTCAAATCATAATATTGTTTGAATCCTGCCTTGCACCAGTGCTTGTGGTGAGTACGAGCGCCCTAATGAACAAGAAGACGCTGTACAAGAAGAAAGAACAGGGTATCAAGTGATTAGGAAGAGCCTGAATTGTTGAAAACTAAGGAGCCGTCTTTTGTGCTGCAGTAGGGACCTGAAGCGAAGATGGGAAGGCTGTCGTTGGTCCGTATTCAGGTTGCTGGTGAAAGGGCTGTAGAATTAGGAACAGGACTCTTTGGATATAGATATTGTGTGTTTGTCCTGATGAATAAAAACATTTATTTACTGTAGAACTTCGTTGAGTTGTCTGCCTTAGATTTACTACAATATATTCTTCGTTAGATCTATTTCTTTCTATGGCATGATCTGTCTTTGTCTGATTCTTTAAACCCATTTTTCTTTGTCTATCTCCATCTTTTACTTTTACTCTAACTCTGACTCTCTTTCTATCTATGGCTCTCTTTCAGTCTCTATCTGGCACTCTTTCTCTAAGTCTATCCCTGGCTCTCTTTCTCTAACTCTATCCCTGGTTCTCTTTCTCTAAGTCTACCCCTGGTTCTCTTTCTCTTAGTCTATCCCTGGTTCTCTTTCTCTAAGTCTACCCCTGGTTCTCTTTCTCTAAGTCTACCCCTGGTTCTCTTTCTCTAAATCTATCCCTGGTTCTCTTTCTCTAAGTCTACCCCTGGTTCTCTTTCTCTAAATCTATCCCTGGTTCTCTTTCTCTAAATCTATCCCTGGTTCTCTTTCTCTAAGTCTACCCCTGGTTCTCTTTCTCTAAGTCTACCCCTGGTTCTCTTTCTCTAAATCTATCCCTGGTTCTCTTTCTCTAAGTCTACCCCTGGTTCTCTTTCTCTAAATCTATCCCTGGTTCTCTTTCTCTAAGTCTATCCCTGGTTCTCTTTCTCTAAGTCTATCCCTGGTTCTCTTTCTCTAAATCTACCCCTGGTTCTCTTTCTCTAAATGTATCCCATGTTCTCTTTCTATACGTCTCTCTCTGGGTCTAGCTCTCTGTATCTGCCTCTTCATGTTACTACACCTGCCTCCTTTAAGTCTCTCTCTCTCTCTCTCTCTCTCTGTCTGTCTGTCTCTCTCTCTCTCTGCCACTCAAGCACACATACAATAAGTTGAAAAAATTAAATATACGCTCGCAAGGAAAGAAAAAAAAATACAATTACAATCATTTCCGGTCTCGTTGCAGATTCAATACCAATGTATGGAAGAACTAGCCCTGTGGGTTAACTCGACCTAAACAAGTTTTTGCACTAATTCTCTCCCATTTTAGATCCCGATCACATGATTGATATCTGATGAAGCCTTAAGTTTTGTGCATTGCCCGAGGGGCAACAAATTGCCCACATGGGAAGAAAACAAACATATGGGGGATAGAAACAAAAACACAAATTTGGCATTAAAATGGAAACCAGCCGCCGTCTGAGTTTTTTTTTTTTTGTGTGGCCAGTTTGTGAATGTGCATGTGTTGTGTGTGTTGTGTATGTTGTGTGTGTTGCGTATCTGTTGAATGCCTTTGTGTGTATGTGTTGTATGTGTGCTGAGTGTGAGAGTGTTTGTTTTTTAGTGTGTTTTTTGAGTGATTGTTTATGTTGATTTGTTTTATGTGTGTGTTTTGTGTGCTGATTAAGTTTTTGTGTTCATCTTACGTGAGTGTGGTTAGTGTGAATGTTTATTTAGAGCGTGCGTTTGACGTGTGTGTCTTGTGTGTGAGTGTATATTTTTTGTGTTCTTTATAAAACACAAGATCGACTAGACACACTTGTGGGTGTGGTTGTCAAGATGACGTAACTACAACGCTTATATCAACTTTGTCTGTCTGTCTGTCTGTTCGGTAAAAGGTTTGTGCACGTCATTTCTCCCACACCCCATCTCGGATCAAGCTGAAAGTTTGCACAATTGTTTCTTTGACCTGACAACACAGGAATCAATAAAAACAACTAACAATTACTTAATTAGTTATTGGCAATTAATTATTTTGTTTGGTATCTCGAACAAGGGAAAGAAAATGTACTAAACTGAAGTTGAATTATTCCCCGTTATAGGTCATCGTCTGAGTCTCACTGGACACAAACACGAAACACGGAAAACCTTCTCCCAGATATCCCCTCCCCTTCCCACTGGTCCACAAATGAGATTGGACCAGAGCGCTCTGAGCTTGCTGCTATATAAGCAAAGCATGAAAGTAGCGCTATATAAAAGCTATATTAAAAATACTACTACAATAGAAACAATACATAACAATACAATTTTCTATGTCCATAAGAACTTCATTAGCAGAGTGGTTACAATGTCGGCTTAAGGAGGCTTCAGCCATGAGTTCAAATTCAGGGCGTTCTCCCTTTGACTTTGTTTTTTACAAATGCTTTTTTTAGCCTAAATGTACTAGAAATTTAATAACATAACTGATATGTTTTATATAAGCTTTGTTTTTGTTTTTTAAGTATATATTTAAATATGTTTTCTTGTTTTTCACCTGTGGACTATTTGAAATAAACGCAACTGATTTATTGGTCACTACAGTGTCTAACTTTCAGGTGATCTGACTTTGATTTAATGATTTCGACAAGTGTTGTTTTTTTTACTCTGACCACGTGATCATTGACGTCGGATCTGACTCTAACCTGTTGGTTATCTGCCTCTACTCAAGATTGTTATTTCTCTGATCGTCTTCTATTTTTCTGCTATTTTTTGTTGTTATTTGATCACGTGGTTTTCTCTACCAACTGAAGAGTGATGAACAGGCTTTAGTTAGGACCACACTATCTTTCAACTCCTTACTTCAACTCTTTAAATCACGTGTCTTCAATCTGGCAATTTTTCTGTCGGCTATTCATCAACCGTTGGGTGTATGGGCAGCTCTAAAGAAATGATTCACTTGGCTACATATCAGGTCATCTATTTTATTTAAACGTTTCAAAAGGGATTTAACAAATAGATAATAATTTGTCTTCACCTAAGATTTCCGCATTTATATGCCAACTATGTATTATAAGCTATATATTATAAGCTATATATTATAAGCTATATATTAGAAGCTATATATTAGAAGCTATATATTAGAACTACTAGGGGCAGTCGATTCATTAAGTCTATACATCACGGATTACTGGCAATGTACGTTATTGCAGTCCTATGAATAACTTTTCACAGGGGACTTTCAGTACACTATTTAATATTACAATTATTTTTTTGCTCTATTTTTTTTTTGTGCTTACGGTCTGTAACGATTGACGACGAAATGGCGCACCAAACGGCATTTGACCATTCAGCACGTCGGAAACATAAAATTGCGCCGGAAACACTGCACGGCAGAATGAACATTGGCAGGGTTCACGTTAAGTTGACGTAATCGTTTGGTCTGGAAGTGAAGGGGCTGACAGGCCGTGGTCTTTGGGGAGGATATCTTGTCACTCGGGAGGATGGGCGGAGGGGAAGTGTTATTATTTCCTTTTGAAAGCAGCGAATGGACAAGAAGATGGACGTTGTGACTCTTTGGTGCCATAGACAAGTTGTCTTTGATCTCTAAGATACATTTTAAGATACTATATGGACTTTGTCATTGAAGCCATAGGCAAGTTGTCTTTGATCTCTAAGATACATTTTAAAATACTATATGGACTTTGTCTTTGAAGCCATAGGCAAGTTGTCTTTGATCTCTATGATACATTTTAAGATACTATATGGACTTTGTCTTTGAAGCCATAGGCAAGTTGTCTTTGATCTCTAAGATACATTTTAAGATACTATATGGACTTTGTCATTGAAGCCATAGGCAAGTTGTCTTTGATGCCTTAAGGGGAGGATTCACCTCAATTATATCAATTTTCTTATTTTTTTTACATTTTTCAAATATGGTTTCAAATGATTATCTATCCATTTCTCTACAGTTTTTCATTATTTTTAGTTATATTAGATGTTTTAAAATATTTTAAAATAATTTTACAAAATATCAAGTGTTCTAATTAATTTAGCTCATTAATTATGCAAAAAATAAAAAATAACGTAACTTTTTTATTTTTTGTCCGATTTACAAAATTTTTTCACTACCATTCTCATCTGAAATGCTAGAATCCTATTTGAATCAACAGTATAATTAGTTGTAAAATGAATTACCATTGGTCGAATAAACACATTTCCTGTAAGTAACAATTATTCTGACCAATCAGCGAGCTCTTTGCAAAAGCTTAGGGTGGCCTTATCATAAACAGTTCCGGCGCATGCTTTTGTTTACATCACTAGTCTAGTGTTTATTTCTTCAATATTATGGATATAATGATAAAGTGTGATCTAATGAAAGAAGGAAGAAGCCAATAAAAGCGTAAATTTAGAGGGAATAAATATACTGGGGAAGATGAAAACGATCTAGACTTAGTGGCGATGCTATTACTAGTACTAGATCTAGAATCTAGTACCGGTATGGAACCTAATAATAATGTTGAAGACACAGCTGAGACTACTAGTCTAGGTCTAATGAAGGAGACTATCGTGAAACTGATGTTATTGATGTATGTTTCTTTATCGAGTTAAAAACTAAAATATAGTGTATCTATAACTTAGGAGAGTAGACCTACTGAAGTTCTAATTTAAAAGGATATCTATTTGTTGACATTCAAGCCCTTATTTATTTATTTCCTTGGTACAACTATTACAATATCACATACTCATGCTAATCAATTATAAAAATAAAATCAGGATGAAAACCATGTGTAAACTAGATCTAAATATCCCCAGACTATTCAGTAACTGAAAGAAAGTGAGGCTTGTCAAGTAAGATAGTTTTCATTGCCGCCATTCTTCAGATGAGTTTTTATTTGAAACTTCTCTCTATGAAATATAAATTGAGCTTTCAACTAGCTATCTATAGTGTAGTTATCAACAGAGTCACAGATCCCTAGTCCATATGAATATTGCAGCCCAACCCAACTGAAAGTACTGCTAATGAAAGCATGTTGTCAGCAGCTAATGAAGTGAAAAAAAAAACATGAACAGATAACCGCATCATGTGATGGTATATTGCAGAGAAGAGGCTTCATAAGCAAAAATGGAATAGCAACTGTTCTATCTGTCAATCCTCATAAAGCCAGTAAAGTTTTACATTCTTAGGTTATGTCTAACTAGTTATTACCAAACCTAAAAAAAATACTTTCATCAGAAATCTTCCTTGAAAGGGGTTTCATTTTTGGACACTATTGTAAATAGAGAAGTCACTTGTTGAACAAAAGGCAGAAAAAAGCCGGGGGGGGGGGAGTCCAAAACATAGAAAAATACACTAAGTAACAGCAAAAAGGCAGGATAAAAGAATGCAGGTGCAATAAAAGGCCATGGCTGATGATTCACATCTCTGGGGGGGCTTTTAAGTTAGTATTCATTGGAAAAAAAAAGATTTTTTCCCTTTATATTTCATTTTTCTCCATTTTAATTTTTTTGACAAATTTCTTGACATGGATTCAAATTATTTCAAAAGTTGTTTATGTATCTTCATGAAAATTGGCACATATCAAGAGAGATATGTTTTGAACACACCCTACTACTTTGGTTTTGATTGAATGAAAAGTTTTAAAGTTATGGTCATTAATAAAATGTTATTTTGAGATTTTTACTTACAAAAAAACACCCAAAAACAAAAAAATATTTTCAAAGGGTAATACACTTCAGAATATAATAATTTTAGTAGGGCATGTTGATAATATATGTATAAACATATTTGCAAAGTTTCAGCTCAAAATCTTTTATACTTTTTGAGAAATTTGTTCCCAAATGTTTGTTACTATTTATAGTAACACGCAGTGGTGACGTCATACTAAATGTCAAAATTGACATTTGACTTTTTTTTTACTCGTTTTATGTGTTTATCAAACTATTTGGAAACTTTCATGGCTGTAGTACCATTTTAAGACATACTTTGGTTTTAAGGTGAAACCTCCCCTTAAATACCTATTCTTTGATGCACAGGATACATTATAGTTGATGCCCAGGATACATTGTCTTAGATACCCTAGACACGTTGTCTTAGATGCCACAGACACGTTGTCTATGATAATACTCAGGATACATTGTCTTTGATGCCTTTGTTACGTTGTATCTGATACCCAGGATACATTGCCATTCCTGTGGACACACAGCTGTGTGGAGAGGGAGAAACTATTGTGTGGGCAAAATCGCTCCGACCATAAATAAACCCCAAGCTATCATCTCGTTAAGAATCTCGTTTATCATTCTACGAGATGAACCATAGTCGTTCTACGACTGTAGGAGGCCAACAAGATATATGCTTTTTATGGACTAAAGATCGTATGCTATGACTATTTGATTCAGTTCTAATGTGACTACATCTGTACGAGCTTGTGCGTGAGATCAGATTTAGATGTGTGTGTGTACTAATGTAGGCCTACCATCTAACAATGTCTCTGTCCTACTGCCGCTGGTGCCAGATTTAGTAGTTTGATACAATATATCTTAACAATTGCATTACATTGTGGTGGAAGTGATGTTTGACTTATTTCTGTATTTTTAAGCGGCCCCCGAAAGGGGAAAAGACGCTATTAGTTTTGTGTGAAATATATGTCCGTCTGTCCGTCCGTCCGTCCCGTTTAGATCTCGTAAACTAGAAACAATAGTGACAATCCGACATCATAATATTTTAGTTCATTCAAAGTTCTGACACAACGGCTACTTTTTTCTTTTTTAAAAGCGAAAAATCTAATTTTTTAAATCACTTATGCAATCAGTTGTTTTTGTTTTTTATAAAAATACACCACTTTTAGAACTATTCACTATCAATAGTAACAAACACGGAGGCTCTTTATTAGGGGAGATGACCATTTACCAGATTTTTAACACATTTATGCAAATGGTTTTATAGTTTTTGTTAAAAAATATATTTTTTTTTTACATTTGTATTGCTACATTATATTTACCCAATAATAATATTTACTTTTTTTGAAGATAAAAAAATCTATTTAGTATGTATATAAGTTAGACAAAATTTAAAACAACAATTAATAAGTAGTTTTTCATATTATCACGTGAACTGCCGTGACACTCTATAAAAATGTAACACTTAAATGTGTTTTGATTTACAGATAATGAAAAAAAATCTTTCTTTATAATTTGCAATAATAACTTAGTAATTGATGTTTTTCTGACATATTTTTTCTGCGCATCCAAAACGATCAGATTTTTACCGGGTTTCTACGTGACGTCATACTAACCTTTTAATTTAATCTATTGACTTATTGTATAATGGGAGACCTTGCAGTAAAGTTTACATGCTCGTAAAAAAATATATCTTCGTCTATGCAGTTAGATCTAGATATTGTAAGCAAAGAAAAAAATGCGTGTTGAAAGTAGATTTACATGCTGATGTATTTTCTCGCCTAACCACTCAATACACACGAACACTATCGCTTGGTTGTCTTGTCATGACCGACTACACGTAGTCTAGACTAGCCTTACACTGACCACTTTGTTATGACAGGGAGGGGATTAGATGAAAATGTTACTTTTTTTTATCGAGTTGGTTATCCTAATGCTTTTCTATATATATAACTGTACCATAGCTCTGGACTAGGCCGTCACTAAGCCTAACAGCTACTGTAAGAATGAAGCGATTAAAAAAAAGTAAAGTTTCCCTTTCAGACCTTGTGGTCTATGGGGCAGATGATGTTAAGGTCATCTGTTTCTGTGGCCTACGGTTAAAAAGGGTGTCACGTGGCCAGGACAACGACCAACCGCCTTTACTTTTCCCTAACTAATGTCAGGTACCCATTAGAGCTGGGTGGACTCAGAGGCGCCCGAATATCCCGAAATTAAAAATCCCAGTCTTCACCAGGATTCGAACCCCGTTCCTCGGTTCGGAATCCAAGCGCTTTACCGCTCAGCCACCGAATAAATGTAGTTTCTCTTTCAATATTGTTGAGGAAAGTAACGTATGCCTAACCTAAAAACAAAATCTCAAAGAACCCCGTTTTTTTTGGTGATGTCAAGAATTTACTGTCTAATTTATTAAATATAAATGTTCTAAGCATTGAAATAAAAAATGCTAAAAATGTTTACTAATACAACTTTTTACGCAGAATTTAAATATGTCGATAGCTCAAATTTAAAAAACTATCGGAGTTTCCCTTTAACTAAAGGATTCATTTTTTTTTACAGAAATGTTTTTTTTTTCTTTTTTTTTTTAGGATTTGATTAAGAGATTGAGCCTTTACAAAACAATTAGATCAATTAGATATTCATTATAAGACATCAGTATGCCAGGTTCGCATTTAACTTTACATTCACTTTCATCTATCCATTGGTCTGCTTGACAGCTGGGGCACCACACAAGATCTGTCAACCATCTTTCTCCATTCTTCTCTATCATTAGTCTTTAATAGAATTTAATTATTTAATTCTGATGTTTTTTTCTGAAAATATTGATACCTGCCTTTTTACCTACCTGGGTGGACCACTTCGGGGGCCGATTTTGAATTTGTGTTTCCACACAAACTGTCTTTGTAACCTTGTTAAGTCCTAAATTCATATATTTTCGCTGGACTCTATAATCTGGACTATAGGCATTTTTTTATATGGTCATCAGTAGCTGTAGAAAGATACCAGTGGCCTCAGATTCAAGAATATGATGTTTGTCCACACTCATTGATTAGTTATGATGTAGACCAATTCGAGTCATCATGTCACAGTACATTTAGGAAAGGACATTAACAAAGTAGGTACTGTCTGTCACTGGCCTTATTGTGACAGATTATCAATTCTAGTCACTTAACTCTTTCTCTCCTAACTGACGATACCAGCGTTGATTCCACTAGAATGTGGTAAATAATTACGGAATGAAAGAGTTAATCATTCTTGTAGGTGGTACGGTAAACTTCTGGTTGCTAGAGAGAGGAAGTCAGTGTATTGGACGGAAGTTGTAACTGAGCTAATTTGAGAGAGGACTTGGATATTGCACTTTATTTTATTGGTAACTGAGTTGTTACTTGGGCGTCCTACAGAGCGGACGTTTTGACATCCATTAAAGGCCTACTTATGAGACCTGCGTGTAATTTCTTCCTTAGATATAGAATATCAGTAATTGTGTTTGAATTTGTAATCCTTTTCAATAGTACTACTAGCAGCTTATGGCTGGAATGATTTATGTTATGTGTGCTATCTATTTTATGTATTAAAACTTTGTCTGCTGTGATACGCCTCGAGTCTGTGTCACTTAGTCACTCATGTGTTGTCCAATGTAAGTAATGTGAACTGCAAGTGAGAATCCAATAACGTCGCTACACGCAAGAACAAGATACATTCTAGAATCTACGATCACAACTACAGTAACTCAAAAACAGCACGCGACACTTTCTCAATAACCATTAGTGTTATTTCACTCCATGATTTCTTTACAGTACTTACTGAGACAAGCTCGATACATTGATACTCTTACAGTCAAATTTAAATATTTTCTTTTCGTTTTCAAGGGTCCCTAAGACCCTGTCATGGGGCCAGGACTTAGTGAGTCCTTTTGTGCCATAATTGTAACGCGATTGATGGGCCTCTCGTCAGATTCTCTTCCATATAAATCTGGGCGTCTTATCTTATTTCTGTCTCTATTTACTATGGGCGTCTAATCGTATCCCTGTCTTTATCTACTAAGGGCGTCTAATCTTATTCCTGTCTCTATTTACTAAGGGCATCGTGTCACTACTTGAAGCTATGTTTGACCCTGAACATAAATTTCTGGAAGCCAAAAAGAGGTCAGCATGTGCCTGGCTCAATCTAATTTGAAATATTTACTTCTGTTAAAGTTTCAAAAGTTATCATGGCCTTGGTGTTTTAATGGAGATAAGCTCCCATTGTTTATAAAGTACTCCTTAAGGCATGCGTCACTAATAGCATCTGACAACTAAGTCCAGCACCTGGACTGCTCGTGTGACTTAAGACACTACGCCCGGCGAAACTGCTCTTACTAACAGGTGAAGGGGTGAAGGCGGATACCTGGCGCCACAAAACCGGGGGCTTCGGGCAGATGGAGCTCGTCAGCCTAGTAAGGAATACTCTGACTTCAAACCCCCGTTGCCTTGCGGTACTGAGGATTCAGGAGACAACTTCTAGGCGTGCTACAATGTACAGCGGTGCTACTTTGTGTAAAGGTGTTACATTGAGTAACAGCTACATAAGTAACAGTGTAACATTAAGTAACAGAGCTACTTATGTCGGATAGCGTATCTCTGTTTTTAGATATCATTTTTGTCAACCATTTTCTTTCAGTTAGCAGCTGCGTAGATAAATAAAATTAAGAAGTGTCTTCGCATAAAGACAATATCTTGGGCATAAAAGGCAATGTATCTTGGGCATAAACATGTAGGGCCTAGTCATTTTGTTTTTTTAAGTAACGTCTGTATTTTATAAGATAAGAATGTATTTTTGGGCATCAGACGCAATGCTTCCTAGAGATGAATCTAAATAAATATATCTAAATGACGCTCAAATTCATTCAACAGTTTACCATCAACATTTTTAAAAGATCGCGGCTACAAATAGTGTGTTCATTGCTTACGTTTGTTGTTTTTTTTTACCTACGATTCATTTGATATGGAATTAGTAGCTTCAAAACGTTTATAAATTCTAACACAAAAGACAAAAGGAGATGGAACTGGTTTGGCTTAATGAGAAGTTCTACGCCAGAGGTTGGTGCAGAGACAGGACAGACAGTTGAGTGAGACATAAAAGTGTCTTGGACAGGCTAGACAAGAAATTCCAAGGCATGAAGGAAGAAGATAACTTTCTGGCGTACTTGACGCACTTTGAGTCCGTTGCAGCAAGGTGCAAATTTTTTTAAAAATGTTCCTTTCTGTTATCCTACAAACTGACTGCCTCACTTCATGTTAAGGGACAGTCTGTTTCTTAGCCACCAATACGAGGACGTCAAAACGGCATTTCTTAAAAAAAAAAAAAAAAAAAAAGCAGCCATAATGAGTAAATATTGAAATCTAAGTTAGAGAAGTAATTCAATGTATAATATGATGATATAGAATATTTTAATAGTTCAGTTTTACTGTTCATTTTATTGGCATTTTGTTTTTGCTCTCAAGTCTATAGCGTTTTGAAAATGAGGCAGGCGTATAGCTAATGAATATCAGGGGACAGCTTTAAAAAGCTGGTGGCGCTAGGAATGACTGGACATGCATTACTCAATGTAGAAGTGTCTTCGCATCAAAAGTCCCTCCTGGGAAATTGCACTATTTACTACTAATTAATGAGTTTTCGGGGAGAGCTAATTACACTCTTCCACATCACAGTGATACACACACACTAACTAATAGTTGCGTAGCTAAGCATACACACACACACACACACATTACCATGGTTACAAGAACCCACACACACACTTGCTAAGAGCCTATTTATCGTAGGTTTGAATTACCCTTTTGATGTAATGATGTAAAGGGCATCATGTGGCCAAAACAACTTTACTTTCCCAGTCTTCGCCGAGATTCGAACCCAGGAGCCCTCACTTTGGAAGCCTAGATTTCTTTCACTCGGCCACTGCGCCCCCCCCCTTCTAATTGCAGGACTAACGATACTGTTTGAGTCGTTCCGACCAAAAGTTCAAGTGATGTAAATCTTAGTCATTCTTTTTATCACTTGGTGGTTGATGGTTATGCACGAAATTTCTATCCAATGATTTTGGGTTCGAAACTTGTTCCCAGTCTGAATTTTAACGAACCAAAAAACAAATTGCCAACAGTCTGATTGTTGTGTCAGCTAAACAATCCCAGTTTTCTTCGTCTGCTCATGTGACCTGGCTATGTCTGTTGGAAACTTCAACTCTGAAATGATTGAGTTTGTGTACAACTCTTCTTTATGTTGAAGTTGCCAACTTGTAAAATGTCTTGTCATGGAAAGAAACAAGCAATATAAAAATAATAATTTTTTAAACAAAAGATTATATAGGAGAAGTACCACATAATTACTGAACATCTCTAAATACATCAAGATTTACCTCTCTTCATCTACATAAACCAAAATGACATTAATTCAAGTTTCAACTAGATCCGAGAATGGGAAATGGGAAGATGGTGGAAATAACATGAACAAGATTTGTGACAGACACACAGACAGATTGACTTGATATATGGCTTCGTAAAAAAATAAATGGACATTGAAAAGCTTTATTATCAGGGCACTTAGAAACACATTTGTAAAAATCAAATAATAATAAAGAAATAAAATGTTAATGTTTAATGTACTTGATGCTTAAAGGCAATGACCTTATAACACTCAAAATGGTTATAATAACACAAAGTATGCTATTGCTCTAACTATTCAATGTAGATCATTGTTCTAGTCTTCATTTATAATATCTCTATCCGTTCCTTACAAGATAATGTCTAAGGTTATAGTACATTTCTACAACCCAAGCCAAAATAAAAAATAAATTAAATCCAGTATTGTGTTGAGCTAAGAAGGTCGCCCTTTTCTAAATGATAACTTTTTTTTTTGAAATTTCATTACAGGATGACAAAGATTACGACAGACCCCCGCCTGTGGAAATACAATTTGCTACGAAGCCCCAGATACAGAAACCTTCTCGGAAAGAGGTTGGTGCTGAAATTGTCTTTTCATCTTCTCGAAATGGTTTGTCTCAGACTCAGTGTGGGTTGTCGTAGGTGTTTGTCTGCCATCTGGAATATATCTGAGTTCTGTATATATTTATGTTTTTTTTATATATTACAAATCTTTATTATATTTTGTATTAAATGTAGAACGTATTTGTTATTATTTTTATTGCGACTCTGAAGAACGCGGTAGGGCCAGTTTGTCAAATCGCCTTGGCTTGACTGAGGAGTGACTTATTTTGATAACTCTTTTTGAAATCTCTCTGTCTCTTCCCCCCACTTCTTTTTCTCTCTTGACTTTATTACCTTTGTGTGAATGTATCACATTATTTTGTAATACTCTTGTTAGTTTTTAGTTAAGTTATCCGACCTCTCATCTGTACACTTATCTGACCTCTCATCTGTACACTTAACTGACCTCTCATCTGTACACTTAACTGACCTCTCATCTGTACACTTATCTGACCTCTCATCTATACACTTATCTGAACTCTCATCTGTACACTTATCTGACCTCTCACCTGTACACTTATCTGACCTCTCATCTATACACTTATCTGACCTCTCATCTGTACACGTATCTGACCTCTCATCTGTATACTTATCTGACCTCTCATCTGTACACTTATCTGACCTCTCATCTGTACACTTATCTGTTCTGTCATCTGTACACTTATCTGACCTATCATCTATACACTTATCTGACCTTTCATCTGTATACTTATCTGACTTCTCATCTGTACACTTATCAGACCTTTCATCTATACACTTATCTGACCTCTCATCTGTATACTTATCTGACTACTCATCTGCACACTTATCTGACCTCTCATCTATACACTTAACTGACCTCTCATCTGTACACTTATCCGACCACTCTTCTGTACACTTATCTGACCTCTGATTGCTACACTTATCTGACCACTCATCTATACACTTATCGACCACTCATGTATATAATTATCTGACCACTCATCTGTACGCTTGACCCCTTTTGTTTTCTAGTTTGAGCTACTCTATATCGAGGTCCTCTACACCATCAAGCATAAAATTGGCACCACTTCCGGCGGTCACTCGCCCTACATTCAAGACCTGTTTCAATATGCTAAAGAAGCTTTTGGAGTTAGCCCCGAGGATCATGCCAGATTACTGGCCAAGGCTACAGAAGAAAAGGTGAGCCCACCCTCTCACCTTGACCTTTGACCTTTGATATGCCCCTTTTTTCTGTCGTCATTATTCTATAGTAAAGTTTCAAGCATGTCACAATATCTGTAAATATTTTATCTTGACATTCTGAAAGTCCACTGATTCCATTACATAATGTAATGGCGTAACAGTTGCAACATTATATATATATATATTGTCAAACCATTAGTTAATGCACGCATGTTTGTGTATATATGTGTAAATTTGGGTGTGTGTGTGTGTGTATTTCACTATATTGTTTCGTAGTTCCTAAACTACATTTGAACTGGATCATGAATTTTTAAACCAGCGGAAAGCTTTTGCAACTTGAACTGAACTTTTATGTTCCATTTATTTTTAATCCGAAACAAAACATTTTCTTTTTTTTTTCAAATGACCTTCACAGAAGTTTTCCTGAGCTTTTCACCAGAACACAACCAAAAAAATTTGAAATGTAATTATTTATTTTTTTATTCAGAAAATATTTTAAAAGAAACTTTGGCAAAAAAAAAATAGCAGTGTCCATTTTTTTAAATTAAAGCAGGAGTAGGAGGATTGAAAAACTAGAATTAGAAAAAAATAGATATAGAGTTATAACTGGTCAGAATGAGAGGAGACAGAATAAGAAAGGTTGAGAGAGAGAGAGAGAGAGAGAGAGAGAGTATAAGAGAATTAGACTAAGAGAAAGAGAGACACTAAGAAAATGAGAGAGACTAAGAGAATGAGAGAGACTAAGAGAGATAGCATGAGAGAATGAGAGAGACTAGAAAAATGAGAGAGACTAAGAGAGCATAAGAGAATGAGAGAAGCTGAGAGAGAAACAGAGCATAAGAAAATCAGAGAGACTACAAGAGAAAGCATAAGAGAATGAGAGAAGCTAAAGAGAATGAGAGAGACTAAGAGAGCATAAGAGAATGAGAGAGACTAAGAGAGAAAGAATAAGAGAATTACAGAAGCTAAGAGAGAAAGAGAGCATAAGAAAATCAGAGAGACTAAAAGAGAAAGCATAAGAGAATGAGAGAAGCTAAGAGAGCATAAGAGAATGAGAGAGACTAAGAGAGAAAACATAAGAGAATGAGAGAAGCTAAGAGAGAAAGAGAGCATAAGAGAATAAGAGAGACTAAGAGAGAAAGCATAAGAAAATTAGAGAGACTATGAGAGAAAGCATAAGAGAATGAGAGAAGCTAAGAGAGAAAGCATAAGAAAATGGGAGAGACTAAAAGAGAAAGCATAATAGAATGAGAGAGACTACTAAAAGAGAAAGCATAATAGAATGAGAGAGACTAAGAGAGCATAAGAGAATGAGAGAGACTAAGAGAGCATAAGAGAATGGGAGAGACTAAGAGAGAAAGCATAAGAGAATGAGAGAGGCTAAGAGAGAAAGAATAAAAGAATTGGAGAGACTAAGAGAGCATAAGAGAATGGGAGAGACTAAGAGAGCATAAGAGAATGACAGAGACTAAGAAAGAAAGCATAAAAGAATGGGAGAGACTAAGAGAGTTAAGAGAATGAGAGAAGCTAAGAGAGCAAGCATAAGAGAATGAGAGAGACTAAGAGAGAAAGCATAAGAGAATGACAGAGACTAAGAAAGAAAGCATAAAAGAATGGGAAAGACTAAGAGAGCATAAGAGAATGAGAGAAGCTAAGAGAGCAAGCATAAGAGAATGAGAGAAGCTAAGAGAGCAAGCATAAGAGAATGAGAGAAGCTAAGAGAGCATATGAGAATGAGGGAGACTAAAAAAGCATAAGAAAATGAGAGAGACTATGAGAGAAAGCATAAGAGAATGAGAGACTAAGAGAGCATAAGAGAATGAGAGAGACTAAGAGAGCATAAGAGAATGAGAGAGACTAAGAGAGAAAGCATAAAAGAATGAGAGAAGCTAAGAGAAAAAACATAAGAGAATGAGAAAAGCTAAGAGAGCATAAGAGAATGAGAGAGACTAAAAGAGCATAAGAAAATGAGAGAAGCTAAAAGAGAAAGCATAAGAGAATGAGAGAGACTAAGAGAGAAAGCATAAGAGAATGACAGACACTAAGAGAGAAAGCATAAGAGAATGAGAGAGACTAAGAGAGAAAGCATAAGAGAATGAGAGAGACTCAGAGAGAAAGAGAGCATAAGAGAATCTGCGAGACTAAGATAGATCATAAGAGAATGAGATAATTTGAGAGAGAAAGATACCAAGAGAGATTGAAAGAGTATGAGAGAACGAAAGTAGAGAAAATAAGATAGACTTAATAAGAAGACATTGAGAGGGGGGGGACATTTGAGAAATGAGGAGAGTCATGGAGATAGAGAGAAAGTCAGAGAGAAACAGGATAACTGATGAAAAGCTTAGGAAAACATATCCTTGAAGTTCATTTATCTAAATGCACTCATACCCAAAAACTCAACCGCACTCAATATAATACACAACATGACCTCATGACCTTTAAACATTAGGTTAGAATAAGAAAAGGATTTAGTTCAAAGCTTATATCAACTCACTCTGTTTGGTACAAATGTTGGGTATTATTTTGTTTGGTGAAAGGTGAATCTGTATTGCTCAGCTCATCGAAGAGAATCAAACAACGCTTGGATTAGTTACATTGTAGATGAATACATAGATACTAGACTCAAAGTAATCTACATGGATACTGGACTCAATGTAATCTACATAGATAGATACTAGACTCAATGTAATCTACATAGATACTAGACTCAATGTAATCTACATAGATACTAGACTCAATGTAATCTACATAGATACTAGACTCAATGTAATCTACATAGATTCTAGACTCAATGTAATCTACATAGATACTAGACACAATCTAATCTACATAGATAGATACTAGACTCGATCTAATCTAATTAAGCAATGAACTTTTTAAAAACTGTAGTTACCCTCATAACTTGCCAGGATTAGGAAATAGAATTGTATCGACTGATAAGTCTTGAATTGTTGAGCAGATCAATAGACAAACTACCAGCAAAGGGAGCTAAAGAAAAGAGGAAAAGGGGGGGGGGGTTTGATACAATAAAGGGAAATAACTTGTGGCACCACAAAGAATTAAGCAAACTTGAACCGACAAGCGAGAGAACTCACGTGAACAAGTAGACGTAATCTCTCGATGAACTTTGTCTATAGAGCCCGGAGAGAGAGAGAGAGTCGATCGAATGAATAACAAATAAAGCCCAAACAAGAAGGAATGCAATGAACGACGCTTCGGCTCATCGCCTTCGTCAGAGACAAATGTACAGAATACGAAACACTATTCATCTATGTTGTTATGTGTTGTTTTGTTGTAGTTCTCTTCAGATGTATGCTAACCTCCTCCGAAAACTTGTAACATATATAAATATCTGTAACGATAATTCTGTAGTATAATGGACCTCATTCACCAATCTTGAACAAACAACATTGAGCCACGTGTTTCCCTATCTCTTCTATACAAATTACGATCTAATTTTAATCAACAATGGTTGTCACGGGAGAGGGTTTTTTTTCGTTGCTTTATCAATATTGTTACGTATTTCTGAATTTTCTGGCTAGATGTATTAGTTGGCACACAAATAAAAACACAGCAAAGAACTTGACGACTAAACTTTCAGTTTCATATAACTTTAATGACTATTAACTCTAACATTACTGTAACATGTAGCGTAGAAGACTGTACAATATCTGTCAGTTTACAGTTAGCTATACTTCGTTGCAATTCATCTCTTCACTTTGTTGCAATTCATCTCTTCTCAACTTTCCTCGAGCCGTATTCCACAGAACAGACCAACGACACACTTCCCAGTGTCGCTCCAGGTCTCCCAAAGCTGAACCAAGTCGTACTCAAGTCTACCGAATCAGAGCCGCACACGTCTTACATCGACTGTAACGGCTCAAGTCCACTGTAGTTCGCTGTATAGACTTTAACTCTACCCTAGTTAACTTGCATCGAGTCGTACACATTTCTCTTCCACAGAGCCGCACACGTCTTACATAGTCTGTATCGACTGTAACGGCTCACTCACGACTCCATACGACTGACTTTCACATTAACTCTCTGGCTTATATAGAGTCCCTAATCGCTTGTCCAAAGTTGCACAAACACGGCTAGTATCCTCTGGAATAACACGTGAGGAAACGTCACATCCTGTCTTTGTTTATACGCGTAGATTCCAGAAAACACCGGCTGCAGTGTCATCTTGCCGGGGTCACAAGTTGTGACCTCTATCTGTCACTGGAAATTGCTAGTACCTTTTGGAATAACATGTAAGGACACGTCACATCCTGTCTCTGTTTATACATGTACATTCCAGGGAACACCCGCTGCTGTGTTATCTCGTCGGGGTCACACGTTAACCTCTTCCTGTCACTGGTCATTTGTAACAGTATTGTCACGTGACCTTTCTTTTAGGTGAATGAGGTCCCTTGCCGTGTCTTATTAACCGGAAAGAAAGAGGGGGGAATTAGTGAGACGAGGAGGGGGTTTCTATCTAGTACTAAAAGTGTAAGTTAAAAAAACAAAGATTATATAAGAGAAAGAATGGCACATTTATAGTCATATATATCTTCAAGATTTTTTATATTTTAATCAATATCAAACTAAGTAATGAGTTAAACCAGTAATTAATAAATTAATGGTTTTATTTTTTTTTATCGATTCATGTTTTGTTAGGGACGACTAAAAATTATGAAAAGAATGGAAAGTGGGAGAAATAACGTGTACAAAAATTGTACCAGACAGACAGAGTGAGTTGATATAAGCTTTGTACCAGACAGACAGAGGGAGTTGATATAAGCTTTTTACCAGACAGACAGAGTGAGTTGATATAAGCTTTGTACCAGACAGACAGAGGGAGTTGATATAAGCTTTGTACCAGACAGACAGAGTGCGTTGATATAAGCTTTATACCAGACAGACAGAGGGAGTTGATATAAGCTTTGTACCAGACAGACAGAGGGTGAGTTGATATAAGCTTTGTACCAGACAGACAGAGGGTGAGTTGATATAAGCTTTGTACCAGACAGACAGAGGGAGTTGATATAAGCTTTGTACCAGACAGACAGAGGGTGAGTTGATATAAGCTTTGTACCAGACAGACAGAGTGAGTTGATTTAAGCTTTATACCAGACAGACAGAGGGAGTTGATATAAGCTTTGTACCAGACAGGCAGAGTGGGTTGATATAAGCTTTGTACCAGACAGGCAGAGGGAGTTGATATAAGCTTTGTACCAGACAGGCAGAGTGGGTTGATATAAGCTTTGTACCAGACAGGCAGAGGGAGTTGATATAAGCTTTGTACCAGACAGACAGAGGGAGTTGATATAAGCTTTGTACCAGACAGACAGAGTGCGTTGATATTAGCTTTATACCAGACAGACAGAGGGAGTTGATATAAGCTTTGTACCAGACAGACAGAGGGTGAGTTGATATAAGCTTTGTACCAGACAGACAGAGGGTGAGTTGATATAAGCTTTGTACCAGACAGACAGAGGGAGTTGTGTGATGTTGCTAGTTCAGGCTGTCTTGAAGTCAACCAATTACTCTGCAATCGTTTGGGTGTAATTGTTCGGGTGTATTACGTGCAGTTGAACGACAATCCAAACAAGAACTATACAACACCGATTGTAACTAGTGAAGAGATGTAGTCAACACTGATGAACAATTGTACATGGATTTATTCTGATAAAAGGCCACAGTAGAAGTCTCTGTCACTAAACACGTCGTTACCCTGGAGTGTTCTATCGCTAACTGATTTTCCGGTCTCTAACCCAACATATCCCAAACGTCACTAGTCCCGTTCAATATGCGTCTACTATGGTGCGTCGCTAAATAACTAACCTATATAAATAAGGTGTCTAACAGATTCCTCCCCCCCTTGAAAAAAAAATATGTCAATATTTTTCCACTACTGTCAAGTCTTACAAGGGCATTTTCAATTTAAGGGGAAGACAACAAACATAAAATCTTGACATCTTCATCTTGACATCTTCATCCTAACTTGACAGTTCCTCATATTCAATGTCAATGTTCATAACATTCCAGAATCATCTTCATTAGTACACAGTTCATCATGGAGGAAAATGTGGCATCTTATGGACACGTCATACATCACAAATGTTCTTCAATGGCAGTAGTCTGATAAAATACAACATTTCAAAAAACAATTATAGACTTTATTTACACATTCAATAAATTTTTTCTTACCACCCTTTTATACGCTTTTGTCCATTTTTCTTTTATACTCACCATTTTCCATAGAACTAACTTTCGTCAATGATATATGAAATGATTCACACAAAAAAAAAATATCCATACTTACTTTTAAATGCTTAATATCAACTTTACTTATCTCCCTTTTCCATAACATATAAATGGTGTCAATATATTAATATATATTACATACTCAATATAATCATAGTTTATTTACAAAATTATTTCATTTCAATGTCATTCTAGACAATAGATCAGCTACAATATTCACAGATCCACTAATAGCTTTCACTTCAAATTTATACTCCTGTAGTGCTAAGAACCATCTATAAACACGACTGTTTTTCATGCTCTTTTGCTGTATATACTGAATAGGTTTATGATCAGTTAATAATATGAATTTCCTTCCTATTAAATAGCTCTCTAGCTTAGTAATTACCCATATTACAGCTAAGGCTTCTCTTTCAATGACACTATATTTTTTCTCTGCCTCTGACAATTTTCTGCTTACATATAATATAGGATGTAAGTTATCATAGTTCTGCATTAAACAACCACCAATAGCATTACCAGATGCATCAGTTGTGACATAAAATATTTTGTCTTTATCAGGTAGTCTTAATATTAATTCATGACTAAAAACATCTTTAATTCTGTCAATAGCTTTCACACATTCCTCATTACAAACTACTTTTTGAGGTTTTCCTTTTTTAAGTAAGTCATTTAATGGATTCACTATTTCTGCTAAGTTCTTTATAAACTTTCTGTAATAATTTACTATTCCCAATATACTTTTAATTTGTCTTTTTGTTGTAGGTATTTCAATATTAAGTACTTTCTTTATGTTATCTTCAATAGGGCTAATCATGTTGTTATTTACTTTATGTCCTAAGAAAATTATTTCCTCCAATCCTATTTCTACTTTTTCTGCTTGAATTGTAAGTCCACTTTCTTTTATTATTTTGAACACTTCTTTTACATCTACCAAATGTTCCTCCCAACTATTATTAAAAATACATATGTCATCCAAATAGCAAATAATATTTTCTTTGTTTCCAATTATCATGTTCATCATTCTATTAAATGTGGCAGGTGCATTTACTAATCCAAAACTCATATAATTCCATTGAAAAATACCATATGGTGTTACAAATGCTGTGTAAGGTTTTGCATTTTCTGTTAAAGGTATTTGCCAATAACCTTTAGTTAAATCTAATTTAGTAAAAAATTTTGCTACATTTAATTTATGTAAAATATCCTCTATATTTGGCATTGGATATGGGTCAAATTCTGTGATGTTGTTAAGTTTCCTATAATCAATACATAACCGTATATCTCCATTCTTCTTTTTGGCTATCACAATTGGTGAAGCATAAGGAGATGTTGATGGCTCAATTATACCTGATTCTAGTAAATTGTCTATTTCTTTCTTTACTTTGTCTTGTAAATGTAGCGGTATTCTATATGGCTTAAGCTTGATAGGTTTTGGATCTGTTACTTTAATGTCATGTTTAATAATATTAGTTTTTCCTGGTATACTGGAAAAAATTTCTTTGTATTCCTGTATTATTTTAGTTATATCTTTTGACTTTTCCTTAGTTAAATTATTAAGATTAATCTTTTGCCAAGTTTGATTCTCTTTTGTTTCTATTACAGGTATTTCCTTAATATCATTTTCATTATGATTTTCATTTGTTATTATCATCAAGCATTCTTCTCTTTCTGAAAATTTATTTTCTATTTCCTCCTGAATGTTTTGTATTAACTCATCTTCTCTATCATGATACAGTTTCAAATTATTTATGTGATATGTTTTAATTTTCCCATTTATTTCAATTTGATAATTCACATCACTAATTTGTTTTATCACCTTAAATGGACCTTTCCATTGTTTACCAATTTTATTTTTCAGGTCATTTATCAATATTAATACATTGTTTCCTACTTCTAGTGTTTTCAATTGTCTTTTCTTATTTAGATTCTCATGAGCACTTTGTTTGTACTTCTTGTTGTTGTTATATGCTTGAGTCCATATTTCTTTCAATTCTGTTGTGATTGTTGTTTCACTGTCATTATTTAATTTATTCTCATTGTCTATTAGATTTTCTTTAAAAACATCTAATTCATCTCTGGGTTTTCTTCCATGTATTATTTCATATGGTGAAAATTGTGTTGCTTCATGGATATTGTTTCTATGAGCGAATAGTACATAGTTAATGTAATGATCCCACTTGTTCTGATTATTCTGAATTATCTTTGTTAGTGATCTTTTTAATGAACCACCATATCGTTCACATAAACCATTACTCTCCGGGTGATAAACCGAAGAGTATATGTGTTGTATATTGTATTGTTTAGTCCATTTCTTAAATTGTTCTGACTTAAACTGAGATCCCTGATCACTCAATATAATTTTAGGTATACCATGTCTTGTAATTACTTTTTGAGTTATGGCATTAATGATATTTTCTGCACTTGTATTTGATAATGGGATTGCCTCTGGGTATCTACTAAACATGTCTATTACTGTTAGAATGTATTTGTTATTATTTTCAGTTTGAATTAAAGGTCCTATTAAATCAATAGATACTTTCTGAAATGGTGCTGTAGGTTCATCCATTTCTTGAATAGGTGCTTTATTCACTAGGCTTTTGTTAGATCTCTTTTGACATATGTCACATGAGTTTATGTATTTGTTAATTGTTGCTTTCATTTTGGGCCAAAATACTTGTTTTGACAAATTCCTATAACATTTCTTTACTCCCCTATGTGCTGCTAAATTATTATCATGTGTCATGATTAAAACATCTTTCCAATATTTCTGTGGTAAGACAAGTTGTTTTATTTTCTTGTTATCATTACTTGTTTGTCTAAATAATATTTTATTCTCTATACAAAATTTCTCCATTGGATTATTATTGTTTTTATCTGATATTCTTGAATAAATTTTCCCAATAATATTGTCATTCATTTGTTCTAATGCAAATGTAGGTGTTGTTTCTTTTTCACTTTGAGATATTTGTGTTTCAAGACTATTTTGTGTTTCATTTTCTATCTCTCTTTCCTTAACATCTGTATTTTCTATTTGTATTACATTACTGGTTTCTTTTTCTTTATCATTACTTATTACATTTATTGTATTTTCCTGTTTCTCATCTTGTTTATCCATTGATCTTGTTATTACCATACTTGTTATATTTTGTGTTTCTATGTTTTCATGATTTTGTCTTATGTTTTTGTATTTGTTTTGCCAGTCTTCTAATTCTTTTCTAGAACATTCTTTAACTCCTTTTATGTTTCCTACTAACATATCATATCTCATTTCTGGTATTGCAATGCCATCACAATAACCAGTGAAAAATGGAGTTTCAATGTATACTCTTATAGCTTTAAATTCCCTTACAGTGCCATCTGCTAATTCTACTTTCCTAGTAAACCCTTTATACCAATGAGGTTTGACAAATTTAGTTTTTACTGCCAAAGTGTTACAACCTGAATCCCTGATTAATTCCACCGGAATTCTATCTACAAACCCTGGGTACACTGCAAAATTGTTCCTATTTCCTTCTATGAAATATATCCTATCTGTACCTTTATTTTTGTATTCCCTACTGTAACTCCTATTTCTATAATTTCCCCTGTCATTCCTATCTCTACTCCTATATCTACTGTTATTTTGTTCATTGTATCTATTTCTACTTCCAGACCTGCTATTCCCTCTTCTACAGTTAGCTGCTATATGACCTTTTCCTTGACATTTAAAACAGGTTATTTCACTATATTTCCTATTTCCACTATTTGATCTGTTTCTATTTCTACTTCTATCAACATTTTCTTTGGTGTATCCTATTAAATCTACTTTTCTTTTATCTCTATCAGAAAATGGTTTATTTGGATAGGCATTTTTGTATACTCTCATTATTTCTGTTATTTCATCTATAGTTTTTGGATTTCTTTCTTTAATAAAAGATTGTAACTGAGGATCACATTTATTTACAAAGTTGTCCACTAGAATAAAATTTTTTAATCCTTCATAAGAGTTTGTCACTTTTTCTAATTTTACCCACTTATTGAAAAAATCCTTTTCCATATTAATGGTAGTTTGGGGTTCTATTCCTAATGATGGTATATTGTCAAAGTATTTCTTTCTAAAAGTTGTAGCATTATGACCATAGGCATTTAATAATTCTCTTTTCAAAACCTGATAGCTATCATCAATATGATGGTCATGATTTTGACATATTGTTAGAGCTTGACCATGAACAAAGTCTATCAGTATTTCAGACCATTCTTCTTCAGGCATATTAAATGTAGACATTTTTGCCTCATATCTTTTCAAAAAATCACCAATGTCATCCTTCTGTTCATCAAAACTTTGTATTTTTCTCTTTAGCCATATTTGTGAATTAGAGTTGTCTCTTTGAGTGGTATAATTATTTGAGTTATTTGTGTTATTTCCTTGTTCAGTTTGGGCTCTGGCTTGTGCTGCATCCAATCTCATCTTCTCCATTTTAGCTTCATGCTCTCTAATTTTTTCTCTCTCTTTGTCTTGCCTATCTTGGTCCTCTTTTTGCTTCTCATATTCTTCCTTTCTGATCCTTTCTTGTCTCTGACGTTCTTCTTGTCTTTCTATTTCTTGTTTTTGACGTTCTGTTTCTTCCCTCACAACTTGCTGTACATAAGCTGCCAAGTCCTTTCCTTTTAACTCCATGGCCTTTCCATCCTGCATAGCTGTTTCCTTAACCTCCTTAAGGTCCACATATGATGATGTAGCCATTGTGTTTTATATTTTATATATATTTTTACTTAGCCTATATTGGTTATGGCTATACTTTAAACTTATTTTATATTTAGGTTTTTACACACTTTTATACAGGTTTTAAGTGTTATGTCTTTATCGATAGATTTAGTAAATGTATAAATCTAGTCTGAGTTATTATGGTTATATTCAAATCTGTATATTAGGTCCAGTGTTACACACAAATTTAAATCTAGTATATTATAGTATGTATAATAATACTATTTAGATCTATAGTTATCAAGAGCACTATGACTTTTAGATCTAGTATGAATAACTATGATCAATTTTAAAATCTGGTATGACTGAAGTCACAGTGAAGTGTTTAGAGTAAATTCAAAGACTGTCTAGAGTCTAGATCTAGAGTAGATTATGGTTCTATTTAACCATACGAAATAGATATATGTATACAATGTCAAATATATCTTCAACAAGATATATATATCTAGAATGTACTACCTTCATTCATCTTTCAATTAATAATATTCTCAAATTAGAGTCTATATAATCAAATGTATCAAAGAGATGTACAACAATTCGCAGATCTAAATTTAACCAGACGACAGTGTTTGACTACATAGCCAGTTTCGGCATTATTCTCATGGCAAAATCATATTTGATTTTAACCGCTCAAACTAAAATTATTTTAGTCTGATTCACAGTAAAAGAATCCTACCCGCACTTTCTATCATTAAGTGAAAAAAAAATACAGATCTAATTAAATTAATAAAAATAAATAATTTAAAATAATATAAACAAATGAAATAATTAAAATGAGACTATCGCTATGGGTTGGGATATGACAATATGGCACACAATGATAACGTCACGAAGTAACCAGGCAACAACGGATATGACGTTTACACAAACAAAACAAATTACAATCCTAAACGTATAATATAGTTTTTCATCTAAATTATGTCTTTACCCCGAACGGGTTTAAGGCTTCAGCACCACCTGATTTTACTCAGGCTAACATACCAAATTTAGACAAAATCTATTTCTAAGGGCAATCTAAACATATACTAATAAGAAAAATGGCACTTAGCTTTTGATAAGAAAGATCCCTTTGTTCGGACTCCCGAATATGCTAGATCACAACAAATTCCACTGCCTCTCTTCCAGTTCTGACTCTGTTCTCCGGTGCTACCAGTATCCCACGTAATGCCACAGATGTCCTGATATGCCACAGCAAAATGTTTCAGTTTCTTTGACGACTGTTGATGACCGTATGTGTAGTTCCGACGACTTTGTGTACACAGTTACTGACGAATAGGTTAACGGTTCTTCTGGCGATGACTTGACTTGTGTAGACGACTACTGGCAAATAACAGTCTCTTGACGACAACTTGATCTGGACGACTGACGAATAACGAATTTCTTGACGATGACTTGATCTGGGCTGACGAATAACGGCTTTCTTGACGATGACTTGATCTGGGCTGACGAATAACGACTTTCTTGACGATGACTTGATCTGGGCTGACGAATAACGGCTTTCTTGACGATGACTTGATCTGGGCTGACGAATAACGACTTTCTTGACGACAACTTGATCTGGACGACTGACGAATAACGACTTTCTTGACGATGACTTGATCTGGGCTGACGAATAACGACTTTCTTGACGATGACTTGATCTGGGCTGACGAATAACGGTTCTCTAAAATAGTTCACTGCTTCTGCTGCTACGCTGGTAGTACGACGAAGTTTGCTGTTGTACTCTGCTTCACTAGACCAAACTGTCCAATGTAGACTAGGTGAAACCAAGGTCACCTCCGACGACGTTCCGTTAGACGATTAACGGTTTTCAACGAAATTAAGTGGATGTAGCTGTTTCCACAACTTCAATATCAGCACGTCTAGATATCGTCTAGACCAACGAATACTAAATATATCAATGTTCAGTACTGATAAAGATTACTTCACTAACCTTCCAAAGGTTAAACACAGTGACCGTTATAAAAGTGGTAAGCAACCGGTTCAATGAGCAAACTGCTCCACAAGAATCTCTCCAAGGGTAAGACGACAGAGCGATTTCGATTTAGTTAGCTACCAAACTTGTAGTACTCACAATACTTCTGACAGCGGGCAAACTGTCCTTCTCGAAACTGACGAGGTAAAACTTGATACCCGACGTGGCTCCTACGACGAAGAAAAAATATGTCCAACAGGTTCACTAACGATCTCTCACCCGTTATGAACGAACGGTTTCTCTGGTTGTAGGTCGATTCAGCATATGAAGATCAGGCGTTGCGATGATTACTGTCCTGACGAAGGTCACCCTGAGTTAACGGCTCGTTGAACGTGCGATCAAACAGGCGACGACTGCATGTAGATCTAGAACAAAGTCACTCTGCGACGATGCTGTGTTCAGCCGTACTCCGATGAAATCTTATATCTTCGAGTGCACGACCCTCACCTGAGTAAACGTTCTGCTTCGAGGTCCGGTTCGATGTTCGGGCTTCGGGCGTCGGGGGTCGCCACTGTGATGTTGCTAGTTCAGGCTGTCTTGAAGTCAACCAATTACTCTGCAATCGTTTGGGTGTAATTGTTCGGGTGTATTACGTGCAGTTGAACGACAATCCAAACAAGAACTATACAACACCGATTGTAACTAGTGAAGAGATGTAGTCAACACTGATGAACAATTGTACATGGATTTATTCTGATAAAAGGCCACAGTAGAAGTCTCTGTCACTAAACACGTCGTTACCCTGGAGTGTTCTATCGCTAACTGATTTTCCGGTCTCTAACCCAACATATCCCAAACGTCACTAGTCCCGTTCAATATGCGTCTACTATGGTGCGTCGCTAAATAACTAACCTATATAAATAAGGTGTCTAACAGTTGATATAAGCTTTGTACCAGACAGACAGAGGGTGAGTTGATATAAGCTTTGTACCAGACAGACAGAGTGAGTTGATTTAAGCTTTATACCAGACAGACAGAGGGAGTTGATATAAGCTTTGTACCAGACAGGCAGAGTGGGTTGATATAAGCTTTGTACCAGACAGGCAGAGGGAGTTGATATAAGCTTTGTACCAGACAGGCAGAGTGGGTTGATATAAGCTTTGTACCAGACAGGCAGAGGGAGTTGATATAAGCTTTGTACCAGACAGACAGAGGGAGTTGATATAAGCTTTGTACCAGACAGACAGAGAGCGTTGATATAAGCTTTATACCAGACAGACAGAGGGAGTTGATATAAGCTTTGTACCAGACAGACAGAGGGTGAGTTGATATAAGCTTTGTACCAGACAGACAGAGGGTGAGTTGATATAAGCTTTGTACCAGACAGACAGAGGGAGTTGATATAAGCTTTGTACCAGACAGACAGAGGGTGAGTTGATATAAGCTTTGTACCAGACAGACAGAGGGTGAGTTGATATAAGCTTTGTACCAGACAGACAGAGTGAGTTGATATAAGCTTTGTACCAGGCAGACAGAGGGAGTTGATATAAGCTTTGTACCAGACAGACAGAGGGTGAGTTGATATGAGCTTTGTACCAGACAGACAGAGTGAGTTGATATAAGCTTTGTACCAGACAGGCAGAGTGAGTTGATATACGTGTCACAACGTGTGTTGTGATGCCGGGGATTTCACTTGAATTAAAATAGTTGAATAAATGACGATCTAGGATTCACAATAAAAGATTCTTTGTTAAAACACAACTCTGGAACTTTATTTAAATATAAAACGTAAGTACAGCTTATGTACAAGTTATAGATCAACAAGCACAAGTAATATTACAAAGGCTTTAAATCAGAGCTCTTAGAAAACATCTACTAGGAAATTCTTTCATTGACTGGCGTTCTTTCTACTCTCGTCAATTTTCTGGCGCTAAAATGTCTTTATTTATTTTCAAATCAACCAATAGATTTGCAACATCGTAATTACGTCTCGGGTAAAACCTGAGGCGCTGTCAAGGATCTAGATTTGTGGGGTAATTCCTGAGGCTCAGTCAAGGGTTTATATTTCTATTTACACATAAGCTTTTAAATGTGAAATATACAAATAAATCTATAATGGCATCTGTGACATAAGCTTTGTACCAGACAGACAGAGTGAGTTGATTTAAGCTTTATACCAGACAGACAGAGGGAGTTGATATAAGCTTTGTACCAGACAGGCAGAGTGAGTTGATATAAGCTTTGTACCAGACAGGCAGAGGGAGTTGATATAAGCTTTGTACCAGACAGACAGAGGGAGTTGATATAAGCTTTGTACCAGACAGACAGAGTGCGTTGATATAAGCTTTATACCAGACAGACAGAGGGAGTTGATATAAGCTTTGTACTAGACAGGCAGAGTGAGTTGATATAAGCTTTGTACCAGACAGACAGAGTGAGTTGATATAAGCTTTGTAAACATTTAGAGATGTGAAGAGAAATAACGAATACGAGAGAAAATGTGAGAAAACAATGGAGAAAAAGGAGAAATAGAGAGAGAGAGAGAGAGAGAGAGAATGATTAAGTGGAAAGTGGAGAGAGAGAAAGAAAGAAATGGAAAAAGAATAAAAGATAGAATAAAAGATAAAAAGGAGTGTTATTTGATTAAAACACTGACCTACATGCTGTGGCGATTGAGGGTTGTTTTATTTATATTGTTACGAATCTCACTATCCAGGCTCTCTGCAAACTGCACCATACACCACCAACTTAAAGAACTTGACAAGTCAGGGCTCCAAAATAACGTAAAGGTTTAATGTCCATAAATAACAGCCAATACTGTACAATTGGCAGCACGTAGAACAGTACAAATAGCTCTGCGATAAAAAATATCTCTCCGATAACACCGTTCCGCCGTATCAAGTCTTGCACTGGCCTCTCCGTCTCGTTCCGGGCTTGCACTGGGTTCAACAGTTCAGGACTGACTTCACACACTTGGGCTCGTTGTGTCAGACTCGATCACAGACCAAGATCAAGACGCCGTTCGTCTCAACTGTACTTGACAGTACTCCGCACTGAACCGTCGTAATGCTCCGTACAGAACCACACCGTTGAACTGTGCTGTGATCGACCGTGTTCTGAACTCCTGTTGTGAACCCGCTCTCTGAACCGTCTTGACTGCGTCGCCTCCGCTCTTATATAGGGTCCCCGGTACGTGACGTTTTGGCGCCGCCGTTTTGGCGACGCCGTTTTGGCCCCGCCGTTTTGGCGACGGGACGTTTTGGCGCGAGCCGTTTTGGCGACGGGACGTTTTGGCGCGAGATATCATTTGACGATAATTTAATAAGCACGTAGCTTTTTTTTAATGAACCCTTGAATTCCAGCAACTAAGGCAAATAACCATGGTGTCTATGTATACTTAACTTAAAGTCTTTTGAGAAACATCGTACATGTATTATATTTTTACTTATTATTAGCAAGTGTTTGGTATGTATAGCTGGAGACACCATACAGTCATTAAATAAACCAATGTTAATGTAAACAAATAATTGCATCAATTTTTAGTCTTCCATCGTTTCATTTTGTTTTTAATTTTTAAAGTAATATCTTAAAAAACTTTTTTGAAAATAAAAGTGTGCCTCTAAATAAACACACATACACAAGCCAAAATGTTTATTAAAGAAAATGATGTGAAAAACAAACACACATTTACATTTAGTACGTGAAAAATATGTCTTAACACATACACTCATGCAAAACATAGATATGAATAATTCTTTTAAAAGAAATAATACAATAAACGTACATAATGTATTTCGCGCCAAAACGTCCCGTCGCCAAAACGGCTCGCGCCAAAACGACCTTCGTGCCAAAACGGCGGGGCCAAAACGGCGTCGCCAAAACGGCGGCGCCAAAACGTCCTGCTTCGTAGGGTCCCTACTAGCCTTCTCGAACCGGACAGAACGCCGCTCGACGTTTCTAGGTGGTCAGATGACTACAACTCTCGTGACGCTCCTGAGCTCTTGTTCACGACGGCGATCCTTCCCGAACTGTCCTGTTGACACTCGACTCGGCTGACAGTCGTAACTCGTCACGGTTGACCGCTCGTCTAGCGCTGGCCTGGGGCGATTTGCGTCGTCTGACTACACACACACCACTACCCCTCTCTGTGCCACCACCAAGTTTATAACAATATATATATTGGCTTCTCTATGTTGCAAGTCAATTTATTTATTTACGCTTTATACAGAAACAGCCTCCTTCTAAGTCACAGGATACATTCAATATAGTTTCATTTCAACATAAGTCCCTAAAACTCTCCGCCCTACGACGCACCTGATTTGACCTCCTTGTACCAATCAACGATTTTTGTTTTGTTCTTCCCCAGCCTCCTATAGTCATCTTGAATGTCAACGTGATAGAAGCCAGCAACCTGGAAGCTAAAGACGCAGATGGTAGGTCTGGTACATGGCATTGTAGCTTTCATCTCTCTTCGCTATCTCTCTCTTGTTTCACTATCTCCTCATTCTTTAGTGTCTCTCTCTTTCTCTCTTTTTCCTCACTTTTTTTTGGTTTCACTTTTTAACTTCCAACTTTTTATCACTGGCAATTTCATGTTTCTTTCTCTTTCTCCTGTCTCTCTCTCTCTCTCTCTCTCTCTTCTTCTTCATCTTTCTCTCTCATGTTATGATTTCATTCACATGTCGTGTATTCTAAGATAACGATATGTAAACAAGAAATAGTGTAACATTATAACAACGCGATTTCCTTTGCAATGTTCTCTATTAGAAATGATTAACTAAAGGGATAACACATACACACAAAAGAAATGGACGCCCATTTCAAACGCTACTCCCCCCCCTCACCTCCTCTGATTCTACTTTCAAATCCCAGTTGGCTCTTCCTGATTGTCTTTTAGTGACTTGCTGTTTGTCTCAATGTTGACTCTCATATCAACTTCTCCCAACATCCCCCCCCCCCCCGCTTTTGAGCGTGTGTACAGTATGGAAAAGGAAGATATAGGCTGCAAGTCACGAAGATCTTTCCTGAACATTTCCAGGCCCACCACTCTTCCGTCTGGAACCAGGGCACTGTTTCATTCAGGGCTAACAATGCAGTAGAACAGAACCTCACCTTCTATGGGAGAGGGGCTGACAATGCAGTCGAACAGGACCTCACCTTCTATGGGAGAGGGGCTGACAATGCAGTCGAACAGGACCTCACCTTCTATGGGAGAGGGGCTGACAATGCAGTCGAACAGGACCTCACCTTCTATGGGAGAGGGGCTGACAATGCAGTCGAACAGGACCTCACCTTCTATGGGAGAGAGGCTGACAATGCAGTCGAACAGGACCTCACCTTCTATGGGAGAGGGGCTGACAATGCAGTCGAACAGGACCTCACCTTCTATGGGAGAGGGGCTGACAATGCAGTCGAACAGGACCTCACCTTCTATGGGAGAGGGGCTGACAATGCAGTCGAACAGGACCTCACCTTCTATGGGAGAGGGGCTGACAATGCAGTCGAACAGGACCTCACCTTCTATGGGAGAGGGGCTGACAATGCAGTCGAACAGGACCTCACCTTCTATGGGAGAGGGGCTGACAAAGCAGTCGAACACGACCTCATCTTCTATGGGAGAGGGGCTGACAATGCAGTCGAACAGGACCTCGCCTTCTATGGGAGAGAGGCTGACAATGCAGTCGAACAGGACCTCACCTTCTATGGGAGAGGGGCTGACAATGCAGTCGAACAAGACCTCACCTTCTATGGGAGAGGGGCTGACAATGCAGTCGAACAGGACCTCACCTTCTATGTGAGAGGGGCTGACAATGCAGTCGAACAGGACCTCACCTTCTATGTGAGAGGGGCTGACAATGCAGTCGAACAGGACCTCACCTTCTATGGGAGAGGGGCTGACAATGCAGTCCAACAGGACCTCACCTTCTATGCCTTCGCAAACTAAAATTTAAAAAAGAAAAACATATGCATACTAAATATGATAATAAGAATGATAATGTCTCATTGTCTTTTCATTAATTGAGTTCATTTTAAAATTCCTAACATTTAAGTGACTCGGAGAGTTCATCCAAATATTGCTCTTGGCACTTCCTGATCTCCGGGGTTGGCCTTGAACTACCGAAACTATTAGCGTCACTTAGTGCAACAGGACATGGAGACGAGTAGCAGAAGTACAACATGGAGACGAGTAGCAGAAGTACAACATGGAGACGAGTAGCAAAAGTACAACATGGAGACGAGTAGCAGAAGTACAACATGGAGACGAGTAGCAGAAGTACAACATGGAGACGAGTAGCAGAAGTACAACATGGAGACGAGTAGCAGAAGTACAACATGGAGACGAGTAGCAGAAGTACAACATGGAGACGAGTAGCAGAAGTACAACATGGAGACGAGTAGCAGAAGTACAACATGGAGACGAGTAGCAGAAGTACAACATGAGGTCGTGATAGGTGGTAGGGGGAGGGGGCTTTTATTAGATTTTGCACTCGGCATGATTATGCTACATTCTAATTAATATTACCTTGGCCTGCTAAATTAAGTAATCATTATGGCTGCGGGCCTTCCATTGACCCATTAGCACAGATGTTTTTAGTTCCGAGACATTTTCTTACTGTCCAGAACAGGGATGTCATTCCTATAGTTTAATACTCTGCAGATCTTAATAGAGACGATTGTATTTTATGTGCCTGGTTGCCTCTAGACGGCGCATATTTTATAACTTAAACAAAGGATGGAGTGTTTCTGTAATTGGATGTAGTTGTTATCATGGGAGATCTAAAAGAGGCAGACATAAGTGACAGAACTTGGGAAGAATTAGCTCCAGACCGTGAGTAGTCGTAGCAATACAAACAATAGACAGAGCGAGGTAGCTATGATTTTTACCGACAAACAATAATGTGCTAAAGGGAAAAAGACTGGCTTCTGAAACATCCATTAAGGCGCTAATTTTACATGCGAGCGATGATGCCTCTTAGAAATAGAGCTCTTGGGTATTCGCTTTACGATATAAGGTGGCCAACAAGTAGGTGTGTGTGTGTGTGTGTGTGTTTGAGGAAGGAGTATATCCAGCTGGTTTCTAGTTGGCTCACTTGACTTAAAAGACAGAAGAAATGGGGGTGGGGATAGGGGTGTTTTTTATTTGGTTGTGTTTTTAAACATGAGTTGACTCATATGTCAATAGCAAGGCGTTTTTATAGAGGTTTTACAAAAGAGATATGTTTTATAACCCCCCAAGAGATTCTGAAAAACGTTTTAAAAAGCGAGATCTACAAATAATCTGGAAAGAGCTAGCCCCTGATTGCCCTTCATGCCACATTGCCATCAATGGCCCAAAAAAAAAAACAACATCAAAGAAAAACAGAGCACCAAGTAACTCTGTGCCGATTCAGACGATGCTATAAATAGATCTCAGCCTACCCTTGTACTGAATGTAATCCGCTTTCCATATCGAGGCTCTGACAGCTATAATAGTGTCCAGAAGAATAAGAGGCAATGCTCATGTTCGATTACAAAGAAGGAGTCTACAAATTGAAACATACACATGACATTTTGGATGCAGGGGCGTAGCTAGAAATTTGGGTACGATGGGGGGGGGGGCTTGACCTCTTTGGGGGCCCCTGCATTTTGCGTAATATTTATTTTTTTATGTAAAAAGACACTCATTTGGGGGCACCCCTCAAGTGTGGGACCGGGAGGATTTTCAAATTCTCCCCCCTCCTCACCCCACCCTAGTTACGCCACTGTTTGGACGCCATAGCTTCAAATCGTGTCGATAATTTACATATTGAATTTAAGAGGAAATCAATTTAAAATTGATAAATATGTATATCTGAACACAATTATAATAACCCATGGGAGTAGCCAGGGGAGGTTGGGGTTCGAACACCCCTCCCACCGAAATTAAATTTTGTGACTGATTTTTGTGACTCAAGGGGATTTTTAAATTGAAACCCCACTCCTCTATAAAAATAAAATAGTGCAAACGATAGTCACCAAATTCCATGAGCGTAGCAAAAGGGATTTTGAGTTTTGAGTTTAAAACCCCATTTCCAAAATTGTTTCCCACTAAACCCTCTATTCAATATAAGACTAAAGCATACAACATTCAGCAGATTCTATGAGTTTAAATATAATAGGAAATACTAGGTAGATCTTATACTATGTAGATCTTATACTAGGTAGATCTTATACTATGTAGATCTTATACTAGGTACATCTTATACTAGGTAGATCTTATACTAGGTACATCTTATACTAGGTACATCTTATACTAGGTACATCTTCATTATTTGTTTCCTTCTTTCTTCTTTCGTTTTTTGTTTTTTTTACATGCCCTCTAACTATCCGTGAACAGTGGAACTCAAGGACTCCTCGTTGGAGGTTATAGTTCAAATCCTCATTTATTTTTGTTAATTTATCGTCACTCAGATAAACAGTTGACAAATCACTCTTTGTACTAGCCCCACTAGAGTTCTTGTTCTCTGATGTATTTAGTTGTTTTTATACCAAGAATTGTTCATACTTACAGCATGCTCCGTGGTCCAAAATGTTTTTTTTTTGCCTGTGCCCTTTTTTTTTTATAAAAATCCTCCAATATCTTTTGTGGACATCTGGGGGAGGGGGGTATCTGGGAGAAGGTTTCCGTGTTGCCTATAGGTTCCAACCAAACTTATAGAGTCGGGATTCGAACTCAGGCCCCTATGTTAGGTAGCCAAGCCGTAACCAAGCGATTAGGGCTCTCAGCAACCCATCCCTCGTTACTTGGTATATATTTGTATATTTGACTGACTATTTCCTATCATTTCACGTCAGACATGGTCTCTAAAACAAGATGTATGACATTAAAATAACGTAGCTCCAATTATCACACACACACACACAACATTAAACATCACCCTCTCAAAAAAAAAACTTCAAGAAAAAAAAAATATTATCTTGGGAAAAGCCAACGAGAAAAAGAAAAAAAAAAAACACAAAGTATTTTATGAATTTTACTCTTTAATGGAAAGCTTACAAACATTAAAAAAAACAACAACATATTGTTGGAATAATTTGGTCTTTCAATTTTTTTTTTTTTTTTTTTTTTTCATCCTTGTGTGCGTTACCATAGCAACGCTCTTTTGCTTTAGATAAAGACAGATCTCATTATATAGAGATGCCGAAGATGAGTGCATACTTCCGGTATGCGAAATCGAGGTTGTTGGTTGTTTGTTTAAAAAAATAATACTAACAAAAAGGGGGAGGAAACACTTGACAAAGAATAACATCTACGGTTCTTATCTGCCCTTGTCCAAATTGAACGGAAACGCCATGCTCTCCTCGTCATTTCTCCATTTCCTTTCAAGTCTATTTTAGTTCTCTTTGAAAGACATCCCCACTTAGCAGATAGTATTCTCCGTAATATTTTTTTTTTTCTATCTTTGTTTCCAAATTTGGACGAGCGCCCTAAGAGTTCTGAAACATGATCACATGAGGTCTATCAGAGTTTATCTTGTGCATTATTGTCCAAGGATTCTCTCAGGGCTCTATTCAAGTGTTGACAAACTGTTAAACATGTTTTGGTCTTTTATCTTAGCCAGTGATAACTGCTCTTTTTTGGGGTGGGGGGGGTAAATGAAATTATAAAATACTGGCAATACCTACCGGCTACGCCCGTTGATTTGTTCCTAGGCTGTATATTGTTTATTTTGCCATGGACCCCTCCCATTTTAATATTACTTATAACAATATAATCGTCGTTTTTTTTTTCATTACTTAGAAATATTATTAGACCCCCATACTTTTTTTTTGTTTGTTTTTTACTTTTATCACTATAAATTGTCAAGCTCATTCTAGTCTGTTACACGCTAAAGTATAATGGATCCCTTCCTTTTTGTATTCAAAAGTTCACAGTTCTCCTTTCAGACCTTGCGATCTAGAGTTCAGATGATGTAAAACGTCATCTGTTTCTGTGACCAACTTAACGAACAACCGCCTTTACCCCATCTACAAAGAGCTGATTGAACTTAGAAGCGCCCGAAATATCCCGAAATTAAAAATCCCAGTCTTCATCGTAATGCATATTTTCCAAACACACTTTTGACCTGTTGAGCTCTACATCCTTTTTTTTTTATTACCCCGCTCCTTTTTTTTTTCGTCCCGCCCCTCTAAACACTTGAATTTTAGTATTTGTTACATCTATTTATCTCGGCCTGCTTTGTAATGTTACCCCTAGCAAACACATTTTTGGTCAATTCTAACATGTAAATCTTGACATTTATATAGAAAGTTTTTTTTTCCCATTGGAATTTACTATGTATGTTGTTATTCGAGGATAGATGTTGCTGATCAGCTGGTCAGAATTGAATTCAAACATTTTAATTGTCGCAGCAGAAATATTTTTAACAATATACGTCTATGTGCATCAATACATAACGTATCGTTAAGCCTGGTCGTGCTCTGGGCTGTCGTCTGCAGAGTGAGGGTCAGTATAATTAGACACGAATTTATTAAGATATTAGTGAAGTTTAATGGACCCCCACTAATACAATATATATCTTGCATTTGTAGCGGTAACAAACGAGTTAAAACTGTTATATGTGATCCAAAATGTGAGCGTTTTGAAAAAGGTTGAACAACGCATCCATAAGTTTGTATTTTAATACTTAGTATAGAAATGTATAATGTAATGGATAACAGGAACCTTGGATGAACTCCGCATGGTTGCAGGGCGGAAAGCAGAGGCCTCAGGTAAGAAACTCCTGTTGTTGAAGGTAGTGTCTCCTAGCTCCCATGCAGTTCAAGTGACCCTTCAGTTGTCTCTCCCCGTAGACATTTCACCTCTGTTTCCTCTGCCTGCCCCATTAGTTTAAGCAGGAACTGAAAAACCCCGAGTCTGTCAATTGTAACGAAGTTCTCTAAGTCGAATCTAGGAAGCCGAAATAACTGTGATGTCATTTTGATAGCTAGCATCCGAACTTTGTTGTCATGGATACCCAGTAGTTTAGTGGAATGGTTAGACATATAGATGTTGGCCATTTAAAGATGAGATTCTTTTTTTTTTGTGTGTAATCATCTTACAACGACTATTACAGAGTGTAAAAATGTTTTACATGTTTCGGATGTTCCTTCAGAGTTGAAGCTAATTACTTCCTAGTCCAAACCTCCTGCATGACGACGGGGGATGGGAGCGGGTAGGGTTTGAACCCTGGACCACCGATAAATCTGAACGACAGTCCAGAGAAAGAGAAAGTTGGTACATGTTTGGAAAAGTATAAAATATCTTTGAAAAATATTTGTGGAGTCTGCACAGATGGTGGTACAAGTAAGGTTGTATGTTGGTCTGGATTTCAACATTTGGTACAGAACGACTCATCAAAAGAGATCGGAACTCTGTGATTCATCGCCGAATTATAATAATGAAGACAATGCAACTAAAAATGACTAAAGCAACGAAAAACGTCACTGCGAGGATCAATCACAATTAGTCTCGAGTCAGAAAAAAAAATCCAACCCTTCCAAATGAAACTTCAATTGGGCAAACAAAATCGTAGGAAAATAATATTTGCATGTTCTCAAATGTATCTGCTCTCTAGGAGGAAAATGACATTGAACCTGACAAACAAATAAAATGATAATTTTGTTTAAGAACATTTGCGAATGCTCTACGGACAAAGTTTCACCCAACTTTCCAAATCTTCTTCACATTCCACGTGCCAGAAATCTGATGAAAGCCAAAGTTGAAGATATTTAGTACACATACATAGTTGATGGAACTTATTCATAAGAGATGACTAGCAAAGCTCTAGCCATTTGTTTCGCACCATCAAATCAATTAACTTCTAAATAGCAACTGAACAATTAGTGCTTCTACTGGTTAATGTAGTAGTAGACTAGCCTAGAGACGTATCAGGAATTGATGGTCAACCATGTAAGTGTACGCCTCTGAATTCTGAGTAGCCACATTTTAGCCTTTTTAAAAATATTTTATAATGAAACACATCTTTCAGATCTGTTTGGTTTTTATTACGTAGATGTAGATTTAGTCAGAATCCAGGGGGGTGCAAATGCACCACCGTGTACCCCCCTGTTGGCGCCCATGCATTATTGATTCATGAGTTTAATAAATTAATGTTCAGGAAAATTGTGTGCATCGTCTTCTAAGTCTAAATCTAAAGGCCTATCATTGGAATAGTATAAAGTGTAGTAACTTAACATGTGGTGCTTCCACTGAAGTATAGTCGTAAAGAAATGCTGTTATTGTTACTAAGAATGGGCAAATTATGAATAGTTATTATGAATGCCACAAAATCGACTTTCACAAGACATTCTGTATGGTGATTGAACAGACTGCAGGAGATCTGGTAGTCGTCCACTGCTAAGGTATACGGATGTAGGCAAACACGACAGAGAACTCTTCAAAATCAACACTAGCAGCTGAACAAAATGTGGCACTGGATAGATCCACATGGAGAGCGAGCATAAAGGAATCGTACCGGATTGCAGATGCCATACACAACAGTAGTAGAAAGAAGGGTGAGCATACAAAGAAATGGCCTCTTTAGTCACACATGAAGTTGCAAAGGGGAAAAAATGCAACAATAATTTTTTATAATGTTTAGTTTAGGTCTAGAATATGATGATTTACTTATTTTTTTGCCTTGGAGGAGGAATCTTTGCTTTTTATCTTTCGATGTAATAAATGTTCTAGTTTCTTTGAACAAAAGTAAAGAGTGTAAATGTATAAATGTGTTAGCGCTCGATAAAATATCAGGTGAAACACGTACACCAGTTTACAATAGAAAAGATACAAGAAAGCCTTTCACATGCTATCGAAAGAGTCAAAACGTTGATTTGGATTCACGTAACACTGGCAGCAGCAAGAAACCAAAAGTACGAGCTGTAGTAACATGAATTAATTGCATTAGCTGGTCATTTTAGTGATGAAACTGCAGATATCTCAGGCACTGAGCATATGAAACAAGTGAAACCAGACAAACTGCGCATGTGTAGTAAATGTCTCCTCCTCTTGTGTTTCTGATTTGTCTTTTTATTGTCGTCAATTAGTCATCTGTTCTTGAACCAGTTTCCACGGTGTTGTAGTCTTTCCAACTTAACATAGTGGCAACTAAACAGAACATCAGCAGTCAGATTAATCATTTAATGACATAATCAAAAACCAACTTGACCATGCCAAGGAACACGTCATCTTGAGGAACGAGAGACTGCTGGCAGAAAAAAACGTAATACCGGATATTGAGTTGCTGCTGCTGAGAATTAGCAGTAGACAGACACACTGAAGAAAAAAAACACATGTTTGGATTTGGGGAGCTATTACAGAACACGGCTTTACACTTCACATCTCGATTCTTAAATATTTTCATTACGCCTCGCTTGCTGATCAATAATAATGATCATCTCAACTTGTTTTGTCTTCATCCTAAAACGATGCAAAAAGCTGCAATGCAAAGAAGAATATCAGAACTGCACGAGAAGCGTTCATCGCCAGCTTGTCTATCGCGACGAAAACCAATTTATTAGTAAAGTTATTGACAGTTTCGGCAGCCACAGTCAACATTTGCAGTTGTTGTCTGATCGAACGTAGGGAAGCACGGGCCTCACGGGTAAAGTTAACAATGTTGTACAGTGAATACTTTGTTCACGTGTTTAGTTTCTTACTTTTTTATTTCATGAACAAGAAGTATTTAGAGTGCACTTAATATCGATTAGGTACGTATGAGGGCCCGACTGGGGCCATTTCTTTTCTTTAATATTAAAACGAGAAATTGAGGCTACGACTTTGAGCCATGGTGGCAGCTTGAACCCCCTTGCGAAAAATCCTGCAGCGCCCATGCTAGCTACGCCACTGTTTTTTTATTAAAAATTACGGACGTTCATTTGAACAGAAGATAGTCATAATAGACTAGTACTTCAGATGCCAAAGACTTCTGTTCTAGATCTACAAGAAATAAAGTCATAATAGACTAGTACTTCAGATGCCAAAGACTTCTTGTCTAGATCTACAAGAAATACAGTCGGAATAGACTAGTACTTCAGATGCCAAAGACTTCTTGTCTAGATCTACAAGAAATAAAGTCATAATAGACTAGTACTTCAGATGCCAAAGACTTCTTGTCTAGATCTACAAAAAATACAGTCGTAATAGACTAGTACTTCAGATGCCAAAGACTTCTTGTCTAGATCTACAAAAAATAACTCTGGTTGACAATGAAACAAACAAAAAATGTTTAACGTCACGAAAATCAAAACATGAAAAATTGCATTATGAAATGATACGATTAAAAAAATATAGTTAATAAAAATATGATTTTTGTTTTTATACAATGTCTACTAAAGTAGAAGAGAAGAAGTTGGCGATTGGTTGGTGACTATGTTAAGAAGAGAAGAAGTTAGCGATTGGTTGGTGACTATGTTAAGAAGAGAAGTTAGCGATTGGTTGGTGACTATGTTAAGAAGAAAAGAAGTTAGCGATTGGTTGGTGACTATGTTAGGAAGAGAAGAAGTTAGCGATTTGTTGGTGACTATGTTAAGAAGAGAAGAAGTTAGCGATTGGTTGGTGACTATGTTAAGAAGAGAAGAAGTTAGCGATTGGTTGGTGACTATGTTAAGAAGAGAAGAAGTTAGCGATTGATTGGTGACTATGTTAAGAAGAGAAGAAGTTAGCGATTGGTTGGTGACTATGTTAAGAAGAGAAGAAGTTAGCGATTGGTTGGTGACTATGTTAAGAAGAGAAGAAGTTAGCGATTGGTTGGTGACTATGTTAGGAAGAGAAGAAGTTAGCGATTGGTTGGTGACTATGTTAGGAAGAGAAGAAGTTAGCGATTGGTTGGTGACTATGTTAGGAAGAGAAGAAGTTAGCGATTGGTAGATGACTATGTTAGGAAGAGAAGAAGTTAGCGATTGGTTGGTGACTATGTTAGGAAGAGAAGAAGTTAGCGATTGGTAGATGACTATGTTAGGAAGAGAAGAAGTTAGCGATTGGTAGATGACTATGTTAGGAAGAGAAGAAGTTAGCGATTGGTTGGTGACTATGTTAAGAAGAGAAGAAGTTAGCGATTGGTAGATGACTATGTTAGGAAGAGAAGAAGTTAGCGATTGGTAGATGACTATGTTAGAAAGAGAAGAAGTTAGCGATTGGTAGATGACTATGTTAGGAAGAGAAGAAGTTAGCGATTGGTTGGTGACTATGTTAGGAAGAGAAGAAGTTAGCGATTGGTAGATGACTATGTTAGGAAGAGAAGAAGTTAGCGATTGGTTGGTGACTATGTTAAGAAGAGAAGAAGTTAGCGATTGGTAGATGACTATGTTAGGAAGAGAAGAAGTTAGCGATTGGTAGATGACTATGTTAGGAAGAGAAGAAGTTAGCGATTGGTTGGTGACTATGTTAAGAAGAGAAGAAGTTAGCGATTGGTAGATGACTATGTTAGGAAGAGAAGAAGTTAGCGATTGGTAGATGACTATGTTAGGAAGAGAAGAAGTTAGCGATTGGTAGATGACTATGTTAGGAAGAGAAGAAGTTAGCGATTGGTTGGTGACTATGTTAGGAAGAGAAGAAGTTAGCGATTGGTAGATGACTATGTTAGGAAGAGAAGAAGTTAGCGATTGGTAGATGACTATGTTAGGAAGAGAAGAAGTTAGCGATTGGTAGATGACTATGTTAGGAAGAGAAGAAGTTAGCGATTGGTTGGTGACAATGTTAAGAAGAGAAGAAGTTAGAGATTGGTAGATGACTATGTTAGGAAGAGAAGAAGTTAGCGATTGGTAGATGACTATGTTAGGAAGAGAAGAAGTTAGCGATTGGTAGATGACTATGTTAGGAAGAGAAGAAGTTAGCGATTGGTAGATGACTATGTTAGGAAGAGAAGAAGTTAGCGATTGGTAGATGACTATGTTAGGAAGAGAAGAAGTTAGCGATTGGTTGGTGACTATGTTAAGAAGAGAAGAAGTTAGCGATTGGTTGGTGACTATGTTAGGAAGAGAAGAAGTTAGCGATTGGTAGATGACTATGTTAGGAAGAGAAGAAGTTAGCGATTGGTAGATGACTATGTTAGGAAGAGAAGAAGTTAGCGATTGGTTGGTGACTATGTTAAGAAGAGAAGAAGTTAGCGATTGGTAGATGACTATGTTAGGAAGAGAAGAAGTTAGCGATTGGTTGGTGACTATGTTAGGAAGAGAAGAAGTTAGCGATTGGTAGATGACTATGTTAGGAAGAGAAGAAGTTAGCGATTGGTTGGTGACTATGTTAAGAAGAGAAGAAGTTAGCGATTGGTTGGTGACTATGTTAAGAAGAGAAGAAGTTAGCGATTGGTTGGTGACTATGTTAGGAAGAGAAGAAGTTAGCGATTGGTAGATGACTATGTTAGGAAGAGAAGAAGTTAGCGATTGGTAGATGACTATGTTAGGAAGAGAAGAAGTTAGCGATTGGTAGATGACTATGTTAGGAAAAGAAGAAGTTAGCGATTGGTTGGTGACTATGTTAAGAAGAGAAGAAGTTAGCGATTGGTAGATGACTATGTTAGGAAGAGAAGAAGTTAGCGATTGGTTGGTGACTATGTTAAGAAGAGAAGAAGTTAGCGATTGGTAGATGACTATGTTAGGAAGAGAAGAAGTTAGCGATTGGTAGATGACTATGTTAAGAAGAGAAGAAGTTAGCGATTGGTTGGTGACTATGTTAAGAAGAGAAGAAGTTAGCGATTGGTTGGTGACTATGTTAAGAAGAGAAGAAGTTAGCGATTGGTTGGTGACTATGTTAAGAAGAGAAGAAGTTAGCGATTGGTTGGTGACTATGTTAAGAAGAGAAGAAGTTAGCGATTGGTTGGTGACTATGTAAAGAAGAGAAGAAGTTAGCGATTGGTAGATGACTATGTTAAGAAGAGAAGAAGTTAGCGATTGGTAGATGACTATGTTAAGAAGAGAAGAAGTTAGCGATTGGTTGGTGACTATGTTAAGAAGAGAAGAAGTTAGCGATTGGTTGGTGACTATGCATTATGCAAGACAAGCGCCACTGTCGTGAGTTGTGTTGGGTACGACTTCAGGGTGCTAGAGTGAAAAGACTTGTTTTTTTTGTTTTTGTTTAAATTATGACTAAAGTCTACTACATTTATTTCATTTCATTTCCAGCTAAATTTCTTATATTCTAATCAAAGTTCTACTTAGTTTTGTTCACTAATAAGTTACTCAAGTTATTTCACGTTGTATAATGTAAGATATAATACGCCCACAGCGGTTTTAGGTGTCTACCAGCATAGTGGTGCAACAAGTCAACAACAGTCAACAATACTCCTCCCCATCTTTCATGCCCCTACCAACCCACCCACAACACTTCTTAAGCTTATGCTTAATCTATTGGGGGCGGGGGAGTATAGGCCACAACACGCAGCGCTGGGTCAAACACATATCCTTCATTTTTCTTTTTAGAGATTAAAAGAATTCGGCATAAAAGACGTTCAACCCCAGGTCGCGCTTTAAAGATGAAATCAGGCGCCATTTTGCCTTTTCTGGCATAGAGGAAAGTAGCTGGCAATAGATTTTCTCTGAAAGAAGGTCATAAGACATACATTTGAGTATCAAAGAACTCCCCCTGCTCTCTGGGAGCCTGCTTGTCTTTATTGAGCTCCCCCGCTAACTCTAGAGAGCACATTCTTTTTTTGTCCTTAACATTAAACAAATAATAGAAACATGCGACTTGAACCGAGACCAATCAAACTCCGTCAACTCATGTTTTCATCACGTGACTTTACTGACCAATTGGAAATGAGGAATTTAGGTTATCGCGTACATTTCCTTTCAAAGAGAGAATCCTTTAATTTTTTAAGTTGTTTTTTTTTTCAGAATCTGTGGATTTATTTTAATGCAAGGATTTTTGTCTGTGACCTCATTAACTCTTTCATGTTTGATCTATTTCAGTGTAGGTTGTCACTTTTATTAGATATTTGTTTTTGTTTTTGGCCCTGATAGGGCTTGGGTTCAATCCTTTTACTTTGGTTCATAGAAATATTCAATTAATGAAATGGAACAATTGTATCAATGTAAAAAAAAAAATTAATAGTTTAAATAATGTTATCAATTGGAATAGATATGAACATTTTAAAAAAAAGTATGCACAATTGAAGCAATTCGAATAAATTAAAAGAGTTTGAAGAATTTAAACAATGGAAAATTTTGAATTTTCTTTAAACCTATATGCAAAATTTAAAAAAATGTGAACAATTAAATCAATTTAATAAATCATACATTTAGAACAATTCCCTTGTATGTAAAAAAAAATATTTCTACAGATCATTTAAAGAATTGAATGCATTGATATAATTTGTTTGATGGCCACAAGGTAGTGTAGCATACACATTCAATGAAAGTGACCACAGGTTTGCAGATATGGGACCTGACCGCACTGAACATGCAATGATTGCATTACGCATGGGAAGACAAAAAATGTCATAAGAAATACAATGTGAACATTTTTGTCTTCAAAAGAGTTCCTCTTTACTGAATTACTGAAACACGTAATTCACCACTTGATTTTGATTGTTCATTTTGCCTGTCTGTTTTTGTCAAATTGGTTTTCTAGAGACAAACAAAACTTCTAGTGGGCCAGCAAGCAGCCTTCAAGGGGGCCAGCAAGTGGCCTTCAAGGGGCCAGTATACAGCCCTCTAGTGTGCCAGCAAACAGCCTAGGGGTCCAGCAAATAACTTTCTAGGGGGCCAGTAAATAACTTTCTAGGGGGCCAGCAAAAAGCCTTTCATGGGCCCAGCTAACATTCTTCTAGGGGAACAGAAAGCAGCCTTCAAGGAGGCAAGCAAACAGCCTCTTAGGGGAACAGCAAACAGCCATTTAGTGGGCCAGCAAACAGCCTTCTAGGGGGCCAGCACAGCCCAACGAATACGTCTCATGAAAGATGGATGCCTACCTGGTCATGTGGATTGGACTTCGGACTGTTACGAATGTTTCCGAGTTCACAATCTGCTCGCTGCCAGACCATGTCGCCCTACAAATTGTTCGTTTCTAAAGTAACATCTAAAACTTATAAAACAAATTGAAAACTCTTAAAAACGCTGACATAATCTCCATCGCAATAGGTAGCATTGCTGTACGCCCAACTCACGCCTATAAGTTATATCTAGGGCTAATAAATAAATAAATAAGTCTTGTCTATGAGTCCAAAGATTAATGAGGAATATAATAATAATAATAATAATAATCTTTATTATCCGTAAGGAAATTTGTCTTACAATTTGTGCATTACACCAAACAAAAAACATTATAACTATAAGAAACCAAAGTGTACATTCACACCAGACTCACTCATAATTTACATGTGACAAAGTTTATACCAGATTGTTCTTATTTAATGATTTGATTGCCAGGGGAACAAAAGAGTGTTTGTGTCTGTTTGTCTTTGCTATCGGTGTCTTGTATCTCTTTTGTGATGGTAAAATCACAAAGTCCTGACACAAAGGGTGATTCTTTATTTCGAGGATCTTGTTAGCTTTTTTATAGATGTTTGTCTCAAACAACTGCCCAAATGGGGTTTGTTTTTTGCCAATGATTTTGCCAGCAGCATTTAGGATTCTATTAAGTTTATTTTTATTTTTAATGGTCAGATTGCCATACCAGGCAGTGATATTGAAACTTAAAATATTGCAGATGTGAGCGTGATAAAACATAGCCAAGGCCTTTTCGCTAACATTAAACGAGGACAGTTTTCTTAGTAGTCGTAATCTTTGCTGCCCTTTTTTGCTGATATAATCAGTATTTGCAGTAAAATTTAGTTTATTGTCTAGGATAGTACCAAGGTATTTAAAGGTTTGCACATATGGCTAATATGTTGCAGTTAAATAAGCAATATGTTAAAGTAGTGTACTATCAGACTAATGCCCGACTGATCAAGCTTAACTAAGTGATATTCATAGTTTTATACCCCCCCCCTCCTTTCTCTTCTGTGTTGTGGATCTCTTTCGCAATTTTACCACATCCTAAAAAATTAGCACTGAAATGTAAAGTCTCGTGATGAGAAGCAAACGAATTCGGACTTGAAATCTAAAGTAACTGTATCATCCATTCCCATAATCCCAACTATTATTACAAATACCAGTATTTTAAATCTGAATTGGCTTGTGGAGCAAACATGCTAAACGGTAGAAACACATTTTTTTTTTAGTTTAAAAGTTTTGTTCCCATCCTAATAGAAAATAATTAAGATTATAAATAAAACAACTCTGCTACTCCGTCTAATTACATAGCGCCATGGTTCAGGGTCCTGGTCTATGTTCTAATTGAGATTTCAGGCTGTGGTCAATAATTGTCAAGTTGACATTGTGCTTCCGACGTTACACCATCGTAGGCCGACAGCCACCGAAAAGGTTGATTTCTACTTCACCTGCTCCCAACCAACTTTAAGACCTTCGACTTTACCTAGTAGCCACCAATGTAAACTTTTCACCACAACTCATTGGCATTTTGACAGCATAAAATAAAAGACTAAGTGTACGCAGTGAAAGAGTTTCAACTCTTGTACTTTTCATCGCTTTATTTCGTTTCTTGCTTATTTTGCTTTTCGTTTTCTCCATTTGTTTCCGTTCCTTGTTTTTTGTTTATCGTGGCGCTGAGAATGATGAATGCCTCTAACAACAGAAGCTAAAAGTCTGGACTAGCAAATTCTGCCCTTGTGGAGAATCACCAGAAAATGCTGACCATGTCCTGCATACTATATCAAGAAGCCCAAACAAGGCTCTGGTCCAAAACCCTCCTAGAGAAAAAAAAAAACTATGCGGAGAACTGCCTGATCTGGAAACCACTGCGCGGTTCATCTCAGATATAGGTTACAATTACTGATCTGAACCCTCCGACATGTCAAATGAGATCGAAGAAGAAGAAAGAATGAATGCTTCCTTAGGATAAATTTATATTGCTTTGTTTTTATCTCTCAGGTTTCAGCGACCCCTATTGCATGCTGGGTATCATGCCCGGCCCCAGTTCAGATGTGGACTCAGGGGCGGGAATGTCATCGGACGAGGAGACTGGCAAAACTAGGTCAGAGAAGGAACGACTTCATCATGTCAATTCCAAGAAGTTTTCTCTGCGCAAGAAGACCAAGAACACGGTGGTCAGAGACATGCTGCCGGCCAAACTTATTAAGACCACTCAGGTCAAGCCAAACACATTAAACCCGGTCTGGAACGAGAGATTTAGATTGTAAGTGGACTTGTTTTTCCTCGGATCTGTCCTTCTATCTTACAGCTAGAGTCCAGACAAATTGACATAGCATTGTCCAATAAGTGTAGATTATTTTTAAGTGACTCTTGTGGAATCTGAGGTCCACAAAGCTGTTGTCTGAGTTGGCATCGTTTTAATGTATCTTTTCTTTGTGTTGTTGAATTCAATCAACAACCATGCACTAATTCTTTTTGTATGAAATCATTGAAAGAGGGGCGCTAAATAAGGTAGGTATTATGGCGGGATTTTAAAATGTCTCCAGACTAGTCTACTTAATTTTGTACGAATTTTAGTTGTATTTAACATTTCTACAAATTTTGAGGTTTTAAAAAGAAATAAAACATATATTTTTATCTAGAGAAACAGTATTTTATTTTATTAATACTTTTGAAGTCGAATTACTTTTCGGAATTAATTTTTAACATGGCCAATTGTGTGGTGTAAATCAAGGTTAGATGTATTGAATTAATGGTGGGTCTATTTTTTTATGGCTTCACTTAGTTGAATTTATTGTTGTTAACCTTGATCTCATTACAACTATATTGTTTCCAGTGACCTTGATGACATTCATACAGACCGACTTCATCTGGACATTTGGTAAGTACAACCTGGACTGTCAAGAGTCTAGTCATTATGTATGTGTTACCTTTGCAGTACACAACTTTTGTTCATCTTCTGCACACAACTTTTTTTTTATCTTCTGCACAAAACTTTTGTATATCTTCTGCACACAACTTTTTTTTTATCTTCTGCACACAACTTTTGTTCATCTTCTGCACACAACTTTTGTTTTATCTTCTGCACAAAACTTTTGTATATCTTCTGCACACAACTATTGTTCTTCTGCTGTCGGTAACACACAGGGCGACTACAGTTTAGCTATGTGTAATGTTTGGTCATTTAGTCACCTGATACTAATTATTCATTGTGGTGGGAAACATGCAAGATTCGTGATATGAGTTTCCTCACGCCAAAATTCACATATCGTTCTTGATGTTAAGTCAAGAAAGTTAAATGTTTAATCTGATCAATAGTTGATGTCGAAAGAACTTGCCCTCTCATTAGAATCATAGTTTCTGTATCTTGGAGAAGACTTCTCGGAGAGCTCCTGACATGAATTCTTCTGTATTAGTTTAATAATCAGCGCACGAAGCTAATACATGTGCTTTTACCTGATTCTAAATTCAACATGTTTTTATAAAAGTAGCTATTGTGTTTATCTGGTCTGTTTTTAGGCTTGCGACTGACCTATAATTTCGTGCAATCGATTATTTAATCTCTCTCAATATTTCTTTTGAGATTCCTGGTCTGTGTATCTGGAGTTTCTTCGTATTTCTATGCGGCGTTTTTTTGTTTCACTTTGTGTATTTCTCTGCGTCTTTTTGTCTCTCTTTGTTTCTCTTTTTTTTTACAAGTCCTCTTATCAGCTTGCATATTCTTCATGGGAACAAAAAAAAAGCGGAAGCAAAAACCTGGACAAGGATCTCAAAAAACGGCCATAACGATTTTCCTAGAAATGTGAACGTTTATGTATAGGCCTATTTTTGGCTAAAGAATTACTGGCTAATTGGCCACACAGGGAAAGCTCATGTTGGACAGTTAATTTTTTTTTTTTAAATTCTATAATTAAATCTGATCCGGGGCTCTAGAAAATCTTTAACCTGAATACACCTACGTCAGCGGGTATTCCCGCATGTACTGACTAAACAGTTCAATACATGGATACAATTCTAAGTCTGGATCTATAGGCCTGTCACCAAACTAGAATTGATCTAGATCTAGTATTCTAGTCTAGACTTCTATCGTTTAATGTTGTCATGTCTAGATCTGTATCACCAAAGTAGAATTTTACATACTCTGATTAAATGTATACATGGGCGTAACCAGAATTATTTTCGGGGGACGCGGTAGGTTGAGGTAACAAAATTTGCATGTGTTTCAAATTTAGGCTATCATATTAGTTTTTTAGAGTAAAAAAATCGCTCTTACAAAAAGTCATCAGATTCTTAAAGAAGAATTTTTTTTATTTCTTTGTATTTTTTGTGCTTCTCTGTGTATGTCTCATTTTGTGTCTCCTTGCTGTCTTTCTGTCTGTCTCTACAGTTCTCTGTACCTCTCTCAGATGCTGTATCTGACCTTTTTTTCTGGTAATTATTTTATTTCATTCAAATTCTCCCTTTCTCTCTTTTTCTTTCTCCTTTATTAAGCAGATACTTGTGTTTAGGTAAATACACATATTGAGTAAAGTGCCAAGTTCGATCGCATTAAGCCCGTTGGCAGCAATTTTCACTTTTGAATTTTTATAGCACCGTAACGGTCTGACCTATGAAAAAACTGATGGTATCTCTAAATTCCTCGTCCTTTTGTCTATAAAAGTAGATCTGATTTAATGTATCACTAGGCTTGGTTAAAATTAAATATGAGTTCAAAGAGGTGTAGGGTAAGTATCGCCAAGCGTACTGTACCTCGATCGGATTTCTCCCCTTGTTAGTAAGCTCAATCAGGCTGATGGAAGGCTCGATCAGATCAAAGAAATTATATCTAAAACATGTTTTAATCTTTAATTTTCACAATGAAGTCGTTTTCTTTTCACTCCAGCACAAGAACACCATCTACTGCCACCTTTCCCATGCTCCACAACTTCAAATAGTCTCTTTGAGCTAATAAGCCATTAGACTTAAAAATAGCCTTAATCCCATGACCCATTTTCTTCAGTACCAGGAAGTAAAAAAAATAATAATTCCACACCTCTTGAGTTTGAGGTGCATGCGCAGTAGCTATATAGTAGTAATTTGGTAAACATTCAAATAAAAAAGTGTCTTAGCAATAAAAAGTGAACCGATTGAATCTGTATACAAATCGGAGCTGATCGAGCTTCGCACTTTACTATTATTTTTTATAGCCAAAAAACCTAATTTGAAATTCAACGAGCAATCAACGTACAAACTAGTTTTAAAATTAAAAGAACATCGAATTTGACGTGTAGATTACTGGATATTGACCAGACCTGTTATAAATAGAACAGTTTAATGGCGTCATTGTCTTTAATAAACAGGTCCATTCGAATGCCAGCATTTATGTTTTTTCATTGTTTTGATGACTTAACCACGCTGTTATTTTTTGGCGATGTCTTAATATGTGTGTGTGTGTGTATTTGTTTTCTATTCTGTTCAACATTCAGTGTTCCATCTCCCAGCTGTAGGCTTCCACGTTTAGTCCAGGGATGGTTTAAACTTTAAAGAATGTAATGAAAAAGAAAAGAAACTTTAAAACATAATTAAACAATTTTCTGGTTTCATATTGCATAAGTATTTACAAGTTGTTTGGAAACAGAATTCACGTAATGAATCATGAATGTTTATTAAAGTTTGTCTGTTTAGATGTTTTTTTAAATAGTGTTTCGTAGATGATTTTTAAGTGTTTTGTATACTAAAAAGGATCTTTCTGGTGATAAAATTTGAGAGGTAGCTGGCTCCTCTACCATCTAGCAAGGGGTTTGAGGAGCGCTGAAAGCGGGGTTCGAGGCACAGCCCTGGCACCAATTAAATGTTTTCCTGCTTTTTGAACTTCAAAGATTCTCTCTTTTTTTTTCCCACTGTTTTTTTTGTTTCTTTCTGTTTTCCTTCTCTTTTTTTTGACTTCTTACCAAGTTCTGTTCCAACAAGCTTCTTTTATCTCTTTCTATCTAACTCTGTCTCTTCTCTCGCTTTTTTTCTTGCCACTTTCTCTTTCTCTCTCCCTCTGTCTTTTTCTCTCTCTCTGGTTTTCTTGTTCTCTTATTTCAAACTATTTTCTCTCTTCTTTTTCTCTCTCTCTGGTTTTCTTGTGACGTCTTTTATTTCAAACTATTTTCTCTCTTCTTTTTCTCTCTCTCTGGTTTTCTTGTAACTTCTCTTTTTTCAAACTATTTTCTCTCTTCTTTTTCTCTTCCTTGCTTTCTCAAGCTTTATTTTTCCTGTTTCTTTTGTTGCCACCCCTCACCCGTTCACTGACTCACTGACGCCACTGTCTCAATGTTCCCTGATACTCTGACACCACTGTCTCAATGTTCATTGGTATTCTAACGCCACTGTCTCAATGTTCCCTGATACTCTGACACCACTGTCTCATTGTTTCCCAGATACTCTGACACCACTGTCTCAATGTTTCCTGATACTCTGACACCAATGTCTCAATGTTCATTGGTATTCTAACGCCACTGTCTCAATGTTCGGTGGTTACTGACGCCACAGTCTCAATCTTCCCTGATACTCTGACAAAAAGGTCTCAATGTTCCCTGGCTACTGATGTCACTGTCTCAATATTCCTTGATACTCTGACGCCAATTTTTCAATGTTTCCCAGACACTCTGACACCAATGTCTCATTGTTTCCCAGATACTCTGACACCAATGTCTCATTGTTTCCCAGATACTCTGACACCAATGTCTCATTGTTTCACAGATACTCTGACACCAATGTTTCATTGTTTCCCAGATACTCTGACACCAATATTTCATTGTTTCCCAGATACTCTGACGCCAATGTCTCATTGTTTCCCAGATACTCTGACACCAATGTCTCATTGTTTCCCAGATACTCTGACACCAATGTCTCATTGTTTCCCAGATACTCTGACACCAATGTCTCATTGTTTCACAGATACTCTGACACCACTGTCTCATTGTTTCCCAGATACTCTGACACCACTGTCTCATTGTTTCCCAGATAATCTGACACCACTGTCTCATTGTTTCCCAGATACTCTGATACCACTGTCTCATTGTTTCTCATATACTCTGACACCACTGTCTCATAGTTTCCCAGATACTCTGACACCACTGTATCATTGTTACCCAGATACTCTGACATCAATGTCTCATTGTTTCCAAGATACTCTGACACCAATGTCTCATTGTTTCCCAGATACTCTGACACCACTGTCTCATTGTTTCCCAGATACTCTGACACCACTGTCTCAATGTTCCCAGATACTCTGACACCAATGTCTCATTGTTTCCCAGATACTCTGACATCAATGTCTCATTGTTTCCCAGATACTCTGACACCAATGTCTCATTGTTTCCCAGATACTCTGACACCACTGTCTCATTGTTTCCCAGATACTCTGACACCACTGTCTCATTGTTTCCCAGACACTCTGACACCACTGTCTCATTGTTTCCCAGATACTCTGACAACACTGTCTCATTGTTTCCCAGACACTCTGACACCACTGTCTCATTGTTTCCCAGACACTCTGACACCACTGTCTCATTGTTTCCCAGATACTCTGACAGCACTGTCTCATTGTTTCCCAGATACTCTGACACCACTGTCTCATTGTTTCCCAGATACTCTGACACCACTGTCTCATTGTTTCCCAGATACTCTGACACCAATGTTTAATCTATATCTACATGAAAACGAAAATATCTTGTATCTAAAAACATTTCTTCTGACATCCAGAATCGATACTAATCGCATTTCAGAACCCCTCAAACGAGTACGACATCACATTCTATCAACTATAGAGACAATGATAAGCCCCACATTCCGGAATCGATTACATTATTGGCTATTTTATTATCGCTGAGCTGCGTGATATTTTTTTTATTGTTTGCTTCTTTTTTTTTCTTTTGTCGTCTGGAAACGGCAGACATTATGGAGACGTTGCGGCCCTTTGATGACAAATGAAGATCTCGCCATGTCAGAAAATGTCATATGTGGATTATGTCATCGTTTATTTCCATTCCTTCGATCAGACGGCGAGCAGAAAGCGAGGGGGGATGTTGCCTGCTGTTGGGAAACATTCAGAATTAATTGCAATGGATTTGTTTCTAATTCCCAGCATTCAGTCCATGCATGTAGGTGACTAAGGCATTAAAGAATTGTAAATGTTTTGTTGAAACATTTGGTTCTGAAGATGAGATTGTCTCAAAAATATTGTCTAAAAGTAAATTTCCAGATAAGATTATTTTCAAGAGAATGTCTCTAAAAGAAAGTCACCAAGAGAATGTCTCTAAGAGATTTGTCTCCTATTCACTTTCTTTCATCTCTCTCTCTCTCTCTCCCTTCCTCTGTGTGTTTACTTACACCAATAAAGACACTCTCAGCTAATTTTCCAACTTAAGTATCTACCTACACTCAAGTTGAGAACCGCGGCTCGAGAGACTCAAAACTTTTAAAATAGCACAATAATAACTACTGTAACCAATCAGCTCTCTGGACTACAAACACGTGATCTTATCATTTGAATGTATGCCCTGGAGAAACTGACACAAGTATGAAGTATACTTGAGACTTGTGTTAAGGTGTGGGTGGATGACATCTGACTGAAACTCTAGAAGAGATCATTTCAGATTTCTTATAATAATAGTAGACAGGCAGGTTGATAGTTAGAAAGAATGAATCTGTTTGTAATTATTTCAATGCCATTAATCTCCTTGAAAAATAATTGACCTATACAATTATCAATGATTTGCCTGATAATACAATTGCCACAGTTTCACCAAGGCTTGCCTCAATATATAATAAGTGCCCCCCCCCCTTTACACATACATACATCCAGTATTGATAAAGATTCAAATTCTTTTAATTTACGACCTAATATATGTTTGGGCCTACAAATCAAACTAAATGATATGATAATTTCTTTCAAGTGGCATTCAGGTGAAAGTGGACAAATACAACAGACCCTAAGAGTCATTGTGCTATCTATAACGTAGATGTCTTGTAAATCTAATGTCTGAGAAACAAGCAAACTTCGCCACTTAAGAGACTTTTGAAATTGATGTTTATAATTAAACTACACTCTATAATTCCTCGGCACGTGATGTGTGATTAGGGTTTAGGCAAATAAAAATAGAATTAGGGAAAGATAAATAGAGTTGCGTCGAAATTGGGTCACGAGGGACCGTATCGGAAGACACCCTTTAGATTAGAGGTTGAAAATGGGCTTTTGTAAAAATCAGACAATTATGAAGTTAAATGGCATTGACCGAAGCTAGGTACTATGAGAGTCATAATCGAATATTTTATTATGTACTTCCCACTCTATATATGACATTTTATTCTAGAGTGCAGAATATTGCATTTTTAATTTATCTTTGTGTTTGAATTTGATTTCCCAAACACGAATGACAGTTTTTTAAAACTGACTAAATAATAAAATAATGTAAACATTACAATTGTATTCTTTGCGTTGCTATTTTCTTCTCTTGTATAATAAACGTATTCTATTATAATTATTATTTACCTAGTGAATGCCCATTCTTCCAGCGCAAGTTCATTGTACTCTGGCCCACTCTCGAGAAAGTTTACATTCTTATGTCCTACAGGACAACTCAACTCGAGCTAAACATGAGTTGAAGCCTTGTAGACATAGCTCTTTGATTTCATCATTCCCGTCACTCCAGCGGATGTTAATGTCAATATTTACAAGTTTTCAATGCGCACTCACACAAGCATGTGAAGTGTTTCATTGAAATTCTGCTCAAAAAAAGGGCAAAAAATATATATTGCCCTTTGAACATTGGTGTCCTGACGTTTAACTATGTCCTCGTAGAAATCATTGTCTGGGTATCTTTAAATTTGATGTTTCATTATTTGTTAATATTTATACAAGACCTCGTTATTTGGGCCTTTTGTGGTTTTATGTTGTTTTTTCTAAGAAGTTAATAGCATTTTAGTGCATTTTTATAGTTTTTCAATGTTCAATATGTGTAGTGATAAGATTCATAATTCTAAAAAGTGTTTTGTTAAGATTCATAATTCTAAAAAGTGTATTGTTAAGATTCATAATTCTAAAAAGTGTATTGTTAAGATTCATAGTCTAAAAGTGTATTAAGATTCATAAGTCTAAAAAGGTGTATTGTTAAGATTGACAGTTCTAAAAAGAGTCTTGTAAAGATTTGTTATGATCTACTTTCTGTTTCAGGGATCACGATGAAGAGTTCTCCGTGGTAGAAGCAGCAAAGAAGTTGAACGAAGTGTCCGGTTTTAAAGGTCTAGGTCGTTTTTTCAAGCAGGTGGCGCAGTCGGCGAGGTCAAAGGACGACACGAGCATTGATGATTTCCTGGGCTGTGTCAATATTCCATTAGATGTAAGTGGTAGGAATTGACCTGATGTCTACGTTGTGGAGGAAGAATGAAAACATCTTTGCCAAACATCTTTTCAAATGGACATGTCGCCCGAAACATGGGCCTGTGTTCCTGAGTATGTACTTGGTTTCAAATGAACATGTCGCCAGAAACATGGGCCTGTGTTCCTGAGTATGTACTTGGTTTCAAATGAACATGTCGCCCGAAACATGGGCCTGTGTTCCTGAGTATGTACTTGGTTTGTAGTTCAGTGATAATGTCCGTTTGGATCAGTGGTCGTTTTTTTTTATATTATTATTGTACCAGACACCGATAGCAAAGACTAACAGACACAAAAACTCTTTTGTCCCCCTGGCACTCATTGTCTGCGATAGTATAAAGAGTTGAACTGCCTAATATAAACATTTCACTTGTAAGTTAGGAGTGAGTCTGGTGTGAATGTATATTTTGGTTTTCTATAATTACAATGTTTTGTTTGGTGTAATGCACACATTGTAAGACAAATTTCCTTATGGATGAAAAAGATTATTATTATTATTATTATTATTTATATACTGATTGTCATTTTGTGCGAGTTTAAGATGAACGATAATCTGGTACGTGTGTTAATGGCCTTATGTCGGCTTACAGTGATCTTATATGTGGGTCAGTAGCTAGATGTATGCTTGTGGGTAATCCTATTTATAGGGGGCAGTTGTTTACTAGCTAATTATCCAGTGTATGCTTGTCTGTGGTCAGTTATAACTAGATAATTGATAAGTTGTGTGCGGGTGAGCTCTTTTGTTAGACTCAAGCTAGTATTCATTGACATATTAACCAATGGTCAGATTCATTCCAGTATAGTTCCTTGCACATCTGTCAGTTTTAAATCAACTGTACTGTCATATTCAGGATCTCCCGTCCACTGGTATTAGCCAGTGGTACAAACTGGAAGGCAGGTCATCGCGGTCCAACATCCAGGGAGAGATCCACCTGAAGCTCACACTGGCCACGCGGGAAGACAGGGGGATACCTGAAGACGACAACTGGACAGACGTGCGTCAGCACGAGGACCTGATGTGCATTTTTATTGAATACGAGCTGAGGAAGTACCAGGTGAGAGCTCGGACTGCATTGGTCTGGGACTTTGTATACAATTTGTTTCTGCTTTGCAGTGCCGAATTTTAGTTAGTGGCGGCTATGGGTAGGATTTTTTGTGTAGGCTCTTACCTTCTTCAATTTTTTTTTATTTTTTTTTATTAAATGCAATTAATAATTTTAATAAAGCTTAAAGGATTTCATGTCTATGTAGAAAGAAATAGATGTCTTGTATTTATTTTCTTATTTTCTCGTAGCGAATATGGATATTTTGTTAAAAGAATATATATTATCGAAATGTTCAGGCTCCTTTAAGGCGAGGCACATTGCGCTGTGTATATAATCTGTTAGGATATTAACAGATCTTTGTCCTCGTTGTGGTTACAACGTAACATGGAAAATGATTAAATCACAGATAGAAACACAAATAGAAACACAGATAGAAACACATTTAGAAACACATTTAGAAACACAGATAGAAACACAGATAGAAACACATTTAGAAACACATTTAGAAACACATTTAGAAACACGTTTAGAAACACATTTAGAAACACATTTAGAAACACACATAGAAACACACATAGAAACACACATAGAAACACACATAGAAACACACATAGAAACACAGATAAGTACACTACTTGAATGGAATAAATCGAAAAAGAATAATGACGTACATACATTTAAATCGAAACATTAAAATTAGGTTCAAAAGCCAACTTAATTAAATTAAATGAACGAGGCAATTCCGATGCATTGTTTAACTACAAAATACCTCAGACATGAGTGTCTCTTTAACAAGGTCTTTTAGAACTACTGACATTAGATCGTAAGGTCAAGGTAGGACTCGCTTCTGACATTAGATCGTAAGGTCAAGGTAGGACTCGGTCAAGTAGATCTCAAGAAAACGTTATCAAACTTCTCATGCCAGGAATTGCATGGATGGAATCTAAACCATTTGGTGCTGCATGTTCGGGATCTCGTAGATTTCAGAGACTACTTCCTCACACCCACCTGATAGCCGAGCCTTTGTTCCGCGTCATGTCATGTTTCATCTACCAACATTCCAGTACCCAATCATCTATTGCAGTGTTCCTCAAACTGTGCTTCGCAGAACCCTAGTGTTCCGCGGGGCTTAAGTAGGTAATCCATGAACTACTGGAATAATCAACTAGAATGCCACCACATGAATTCATCTCTCTAAAAAAAATCAGCCAAGTGTTCCGCTAAATACTTAGAATGTGCGAAGTGTTCCGTTAAGGAAAAAGTTTGGGAAACACTGATCTATTGGCATTGACGAGTCAGGCCTGTCTTGACTCCTCCCCACCACCCACGCACTAGGTCCTCCCCTCCCCCCTCATCTTTTTTTATACCTAATGAAGTATAGGAGAGAGTTCCTTGGCTGCCACGCCTTCTTCTTGCTATCTTTGTGCTTCTAATCATACATTATCATCTTTATCGTCGGATGTTTTTTTTATCTCTCTTGTATTTTGTTTTGTTTTTGCTTGTTTGGCCTGACATTAAAGGGGAGATAATTTGAGCAAGACAATGTTAGCTCTAAACAATGTTATAGGCTTTTTTTTTTCATCCTGTGCTGTTTTTAGGGCGTTTGCAACTTTCTTCAATAAAAAAAAAGTTCCTCTTTCAGACCTTGTGATCTATAGGGCAGATGATGTAAAGGTGATCTGTTTCTGTGGCCTACAGTTAACGAGGGTGTCATGTGGCCAGCACAACGACCAACCACCTTTACTTTTCCCCATTTAATGTCACGTACCCATTAGAGCTGAGTGGACTCAGAGGCACCCAAAGATACCGAACTTTTAGAATCCCAGTCTTCACCAGGATTCGAACTCGGGACACCCGGTTCATAAGCCACTGCGCCTTCAACTCTTGAATAAAAGGAAGTAGTAAAAAAATAAAAAAATTATACTACAGATCTAAGTGCATTTTGTTTTTGTTCTGTACCGCTGTTCGTTTTATACATACACTGCGACTTTCATTTTTTTTTTTGGACACAAATTATACACGTTAGTTCTCCCACACCCAATCTCGGATCAAGTTGAAACTTTGCACAATTATTTCTTCCACTTGACAAAAAAAGAAACTATAAAAAGATACTAACGAATTAGTTAATTAACTGGTAATAAATTATTTTGACAGATGTGGTGGTATACGTTGAATTAGTTCCCTTCATACTTTGTGCAGAGAAGTAGGTCGTGGCTTAAAGAATGGACCTCATTCACCAATTAACAAACAACATTTAGCCACGTGATAATATTGATAAAACAACTAAAAAAATGTATCACGTGACAGCCTTAGTGTATTACGTAATTTGTATAGAAGAGAGAGAATCACGTGGCTAAATGTTATTTATTTAGGATTGGTGAATGAGGTCCGTTGTAACTAACAATACATACAATGTAGCTTTTAAATAGTGCTACTTTCATGCTTATAGAATGTTCAGAGCGCTATGGTCCAATCTCATTTGTGGACCAGTGGGGAGGAGGGGGTATCTGGGAGAAGGTTTTCCGTGCTGCCTTTAGGCATTCACTGAACACAACTCTGCCCGAGTCGGGTGTCGAGCCTTGTGGCCCCTTCATACGTAGCCAAGCCAAGCCAAGTTCATGCGTACTTAGCCTCTCGACCACGCATCCCAACTTTAAAGCCTTCTTTTTTCATAAGCACTTCGCAGGCACAGTGGTTAGTTTGTTAGTTGGAGGAGGCTTGAGCCCTCAAGTTCGAATTTACGTCGTACAACGTTTAAAATATTTTTTTATGAAATGCATCTAAAAACCTTCACACAGATCAGATACCCCCTTCTTTTTCTCCCCACCCCCCACCTTTTTTTATTTTTATTTTATTACATGACTGATCCAGACTAATTGATAAATAGAAGCTTTGTTGTTGTTGATGTTTTTTGTTAGTATTTTTATTTATTTCGCTTGTTTCCACTGACATTGAAACAGATTACCTTTATACCATCTGCTTTATTGATTGCAAGGTCTGTTTGTGTTTGTAAAATGTTTTACATGTTTCGGATGTTCCTTCAGAGTTGAAGATTGTTTACTTACTTCCTAGTCCAAACCTCCCGCAGGACGACGGGCGATGGGAGCGGGCAGGGTTTGAACCCTCGACCGTCGATAAATCCGAACGACAGTCCAGCGCGCAAACCGCACGACCAGGGGTACTATACTTTATTAAAATCTTTCTATCTACGTTGTGTGTATAGCCTTCAATACATTATAGCCAGTGATAGATTGGCCTATAGGCAACATACGCTCTAGCTGAGGGCCTCCACTTATAGAAAGGCCACACAAGTGATTCCCTCTGATATTTTCCAGCATTTTAAAGAAAGAGAAAAGAACAAAATACTGTCTTGACTACAAGGAGCCCCATTGGTCAAAGAGCTTAGGGCCTTGTCAAGTCCAAATTCAGTCCTGAAAGATCTTAGGGCCTAGTCAAGTCTAAATTCAGTCCTGAAAGAGCTTAGGGCCTTGTCAAGTCTAAATTCAGTCCTGAAAGAGCTTAGGGCCTTGTCAAGTCCAAATTCAGTCCTGAAAGAGCTTAGGACCTTGTCAAGTCCAAATTCAGTTCTGAAGGAGCTTAGGGCCTTGTCAAGTCCAAATTTAGTCCTGAAAGAGCTTAGGTCCTAGTCAAGTCCAAATTCAGTCCTGAAAGAGGTTAGGTCCTAGTCAAGTCCAAATTCAGTCTTGAAAGAGCTTAGGCCTTGTCTAGTCCAAATTCAGTCCTGAAAGAGCTTAGGTCCTAGTCAAGTCCAAATTCAGTCCTGAAAGAGCTTAGGTCCTAGTCAAGTCCAAATTCAGTCCTGAAAGAGCTTAGGTCCTAGTCAAGTCCAAATTCAGTCCTGAAAGAGCTTAGAGCCTAGTCAAGTCCAAATTCAGTCCTGATTATATTTTCTTAATTACAGAAATACCCTTCAAATGAGAATTACGTCCAACGCGTACCCATGTTTAATCTAGTCGTTAATGCATGAGACTTAAGCTGTCTTAAATCATTGTTGTTGTTTTTTTGGCTGATTCAGGCAACCCGTTCCACGCTTTTATGGCTCTAGGGAAGGTTTTGGTTCTGTTGAAAGTCAAGGGTACTGGTAAATTGTTGATGTCATTTTTTTTACAAAAACTATTAGCACACTCTTTCGAGTTCTTACATTTAATCAAACAGCTTTCATGACCCCATTAGGGTACCTATCGCTTTGACTGGCACCTCGGTTCTGATCGCTCTAGTTCCACTGGCGAGTGTGAAGGTAAAAAGTATTAATAAGGTCTTTGTAATATCTGACACTATGTATGGAACCCTCGAACTCTAGTTTTGGCGCGCGGCTATTTTCATTGATCTTGAACTAGTTTGTACACCGGATATATCAGTGACACCCAAAACTGTTATTTATGAAACACGCCTATGTTTCTTTGTGGTCAGGACGCTTCTTACAAGTGGACGGGTGACCTCCCCCAGGTGGCCAGGACTATCTTGCACCAGCATGCTATCCAAGGTGACATCACTGAAGTCCAGCAAGCTGTTTGGTAAGATTAACACATTGGAAATCAATATTTTTGTTTATTTCGTTTATCTTGAGATGAAAAAATTTGATTCGTCCAAACTGGCAACTTGTATCTCTCAGCCGATGGCAGGCGTACAGCCGGAAGCACATGGAACATCCGCTGAGTTATGACCTTCTGCATGACCTTCTGATTGATCTTGACAGATTGTATAAAGATGGAACACTGTCTAGAGAAGAGGTCAGTGATTTATATATTTTAGAATTTTTATTTTTAAATTGTTTTAGTGCCATTACGTACGGTGATTGAATGTTTAGGCTGATGCTGATCTGGAGGTTTCAAGTTCGAGTCCCTTAATGTTACTTAAAATTGTCAAAAAGAATACTAGTCTTTCAAATGACCTAACCTTCCTGGGCTGAATGCTTGGCTACCTACACAGCATCGTTAGCCGTTAACTTAGCTTCTGACCCTTGTACCACATGTTTTTAAAGTACAATCTTACTCAATTTTGTTTTACCTTACCTTATCTTACCTTATCAATGACAGGCGTTGGTTTAATCATTATTGCCTTTCAAAGTGTTAATCTGTAAACTGTTTTTACTGACTCTTTGGGAATTTCCTGAAAAGCAACACCTCCAAATTGTACTTTCATTTTCGCTACGAGTCTCTGTGTGTGTGTGTGTCTGTGTGTTTGTGTGTGTGTGAATAAAGGGAAACGACTGTATTTTACTATAACCCTAACCTCTAAACCCAAGTCAAACAAACACACGGGTATTGTAACATTTAATCAATGAGACCAGATGTCTGTGGAACGTGTCCAGGAATAAAATTATTTCTTCCATTCCCTCCGGATGTATTCATTTCAGTCAATAATATTTGAAGACATAATGTTTGAGTCCCTGTCCCTGTGTCTAACTTTGTTTTCCTAGTACATCAAGTTTGTCTGGTGTCGTGTGTCCATCCTGTGCGATCTAGACAACTTGAAGACAGAATTTTTGTCTTAGAAATAAATGGTAGAAGACAGGTGAAGACCTAATTAACTTTTGGTCAGTTCAAAGTTTGACCAGGGCTAGATTTCAAAAATATTTTTAAAAGACTTGTTGAAACGTTGTGGCAGAAAGATCGTGGAGGCCTGGGTTTGAACTCTGGTGGAGATCGGGAATTTCGCATGCCCCGTCTATCTAAGTAGTTTTTAAATCTAGCCAGCTCTGTTAATTAAGTTCCCAACGTTTGTTGTTTTTTTGAAACTCGAAACATAAGACCCTCTCTAAGCTGTTTGTAGACTCCACACTGTTTGGCACTTTCTTGTACAAGATACAAGACAAACTTATCCAAGTAATTGGCCTGGATTTAATAAACAAATGTTAACCTTTCTATCTTCTTTACGGGGCTTTTAGGTGAATAAAGTGTCAGAGTTAAAAGAGCTTTAAAAGTAAAAAAAAAAGAGCAACTAGGGTTAAAGAGTTAAAATGATTTTAATAAGCTAAAATGAAGGGTTGTACAGAACTAGAAAAGAAAATAGAAAAGGCTTTACAGATGAAGTGAATAGGCAGGGGATCTATCACTAGAGTGTTCGCACATTGCTTAATCAAATTTGGCATGTCGCAGTTAGAGTTTCACAGGCTATTAATCGCTATGATCAGGTACTGACTTTAAAATGTTTAGGCCCTGGTCACGCAAGCTCCAAAATTGAGATGTGGTTCACCAAGGTTTTCCTGCAGTGAACAGAGATGCCACGTGGCCCCTAAAACCTAGAGGTCTTCAACTGTTTCCTACTTTGCACTCTTCTCACCCCCCCCCTTTTCCTAAGTCCTGACTGCTATATAATGAAATGATATATAACAAAAAATGTTTTCTAGACAGAAGAGTTAGGAACTGTCACTGTTTTACGAGGCAACACAGACCTAGATGTGACCTACTTATTTTTCACATGTCACATATAGCCTAATGATAAAATGTTTACCGTTACTTGTATTGTCCAGGAAGAGACATTGGCCGAGTCCTTCACCAACTTCATTGAATACAGCAAGAGTCTGTTGAGGAAGATGAGAGACGTATACCCTCCTACCAACAAGACGGCCATCACCAGACTCAAACTTATGCTCAAGTAAGTCAATCAGGCATAAGTCAACCACTGCATAAGTCAGTCACTATGTAAATCAATCACTTCATAAGTCAATCACTTCATAAGAATTGCTGCATAAGTCAATCACTGTATAGGTCAATCACCGCTTAAATCAATCATAACATAAGTCAATTACAGCATAAGTAAATAACAATGTAAGTCTACCATTGCATAGGTCACTGACTGCATAAGTAAATCATTGCATAAGTCAATCACTCCATAAGAATTACTGCGTAAGTCTATCACTACCTAAGTCAATCATTGCATGAATTAATCACTACATATGTCAATCACTACATAAGTCAATCACTGCTTAAAATCAATCACTGCATAAGTTAATTACTGTGTAAGTCAATCATTGCATGAGTCAATAACTACATATGTCAATCAATGCATAAGTAAATAGGAAATACTACATAAGTCAATTACTGCTTATGTCAATCACTCCATAAGAATCACTGCATAAGTCAATCACTGCTTAAAGTCAATCACTGCAGACACAACAAGATTTATCATACGTTATTGTGTGTCATGTACTTTTAATTATTCTCTGTTCATTGAACAAGGCTGCTAGTTCACCAACAAGTTATCTAATTGTATGCACAAATAAAAAAAAATTGTTTTAAATGTTTTTCTTTTCTTTGCCTGGTATTGTTTTTATACAACTTTGCTGAGCGTTGCTTTTTCCCCCCACTTTTGTCGACCAATAGCCTCATTCAGAAAATGCGTGCTTAAAACAAATTGCTTAAATAAGTCGGAAATAATAATATTACTACCTATGTGTGTCTCTATATGTGTTTCTTTGTATTCACGTGTCTTTTTGTGAGTCTTTGTTTCTATATTTTTGTATGTGTATCTTTGTGAATATATTTCTTTGTGTATTTGCTTTTGTGTTAGTTTGTGTTTTAGTGTCTTTGTTGGTGTGTATCTTTGTCAATGTGTTTCTTTGTTTGTGTGTCTTTGTTAATGTGTACCCTTCATGAAACACAAAGATGTATATAGTCTGGAGACTCATGTTCTATCTTTTTGTCTTGCTGAAAATTTCCTTTCTGTTACTTGTTATTTTTCAAGCCTCTATTGTATTATTATTATTTCTTATAAGTTCCTGCTTTAATTAATTTCTGTATCGATGTGATATTGACACAATTAGCCCTACTTTTGTCTGTATTGACCAGGTGTCTGTCCACAATCCACGTCCTTGAGATCTTCAAGAAATGCTGTCCGTTCCACAGTGGACTCAACTCGGAGATAATGAGTCTAATAAAGGTAACATCTACTTGCCCTCAACCCTGACACCGAGATCTTTCTCCAGTGGGATTATCTGCTTCACAGATTTCCTAGACAACTGAATGCCCTTAATTCCGCTGGGAAGATAGAGGGGGGTGGGAAGCGAAAGGGGTGAGAGTCCCGTTGAGATGTATGTGTGTCACTACAACTGGACAATTAGCTGGAGTGACCGAGTTTGCTCAGTTTGATCTATTTCTTGGAGCTTGTAATTCCCCTTGCTATCTCAGGTTCACTTCTTGGTTTGATCGATCTTTCATTTGGAGCGCGTGTCTTTATTCTCTCTTATTATTCCATTTCTCTTCTTTTCCTTTCTCTCTTTTTGTCTTTCTCTTTCTTTTCTTTCTTTCTCTCTCTCTCTCTTCCAGTGCATCAGTTTGTTTGTTATATTTACTGGCTGTCAGCTTTTTAACATTAATTAAATATTTGCCCTTCTTCATTTGTTAAACTCTACAGCACATCAACCGGACCGATAGAAAGAAAAACATACAAAATAATACAAATTACTTTTAAAGAAACGCTCAAATACTGCCATATCATTCAACAATGCGAGATTTAGCTCCATTTTTTTTCTATCTAGAAACAAAATTAAATTATTACCACTAAGTTATTAACTAATTAGTTAATTTTATTGTGAATTGTTTTTGCTAATAAATAATTGTGCAAAGTTTCAACTTGATCCGAGAATGGAAAGTTGGAGAAATAACGTATACCAGATTTGTACAAGACAGACAGACAGACAGAGGGAGTTGACATAAGCTTTTAAAAGAGAGGTTAACTCTGTCAAAAAGTTTCTGCTACCACACAGTGGTAGTGTATGTAGTATCTGATATGCTAGAACGGACATCTATTAAACTAGTATAGACTTTAGAGCCAACTATTTGAGTTTCGACACAACTATTTACTTCTTACATTTCATATCTCCCCCACTATACCTGCATTCACTTAACAGAAGAGTACCTTGGAGTGGTATGAACGCACCCACAGTACCTACATGGGCGGCACTCAGGTGAGATTTTTTTATAAATATTTTTCTTATTTGTATACCATTTATGTGATAAACATAATAGCATCAATAACTCAGAAGGGGTTGTTGTTTTCTCTATTGACATGTCTATTTGAACTTAGTATATCTTCTGTCTAGTGGGTTGTTGTTTTCTCTATTGACATGTCTATTTGAACTTAGTATATCTTCTGTCTAGTGGGTTGTTGTTTTCTCTATTGACATGTCTATTTGAACTTAGTATATCTTCTGTCTAGTGCGTTGTTGTTTTTTCATGTAATATAACAAAATGATTTTTAGCTTGAAGGCTCTAGGGAGCGTGGTGAACTCTGAACCTTGGGGATCTCTGGCTTGAAGGCTCTAGGGAGCGTGGTGAACTCTGGACCTAGGGGTATCTGGCTCGAATCCCGATGAAAATTGGGATTTTGAATTTCTGGATTTTTTGGGGCGCCTCTGAGTCCATCCACTCTTACGGGTAACTGACATTAGTTGGGGAAAAGTAAAGGATGTTGATTGTTGTGTTTGCTGCATGGCACCCTCGTTAACTGTGGGCCACAGAGACAGATGACCTTTCATTATGTGTCCAAGGTCTGAAAATTAAACTTTGAAGATTCTAAGGAAATAATTTTCATTCCTAGTTTCCATCAAACTATTCCATGCTGATTTATATTTAGTATGTTTTGATCGTCCTCAAGGAGTGGAGTTTGGCGAATGAGCATGAATGTGTATTGAATATGTCCCAGACTTTGAAATGGTTCCTCTGCAAATAGGCCCCCAACTTTAACTTTGCAGTTAATGGTTCCGAACTATTTCCTGTTCTCTGACCTGCAGAAATTTGCATTTTTTAAATTAAAGTAAAATTATCGCTACGCCTCTTCAGCTTAGGTGATGTGGTCGGGCAGTTTACGCATGTCTAAGACCGGGCCTGGTCTAATCACTATTTGACCTTTCCTCCTTTAGAATGATGAAGATCTTCTCCGAGGACTGATTGAGTTGTGTAACCAGCTAAACTCTGACGTGTACAAGGCTTACCATAACTATAACCCACTGTTTGTAGAGTAAGTGCCCTTGCTTTCTTTTTAGTCCAATGTAACATTATATCTTGTGAGACAATGTCACTTGTTGTAATTATAGGCCTTCACACACACCCCAACTCAAACTGCAGTCTGATTATTTTATTAAGACCGCACACCCCTTCCAAACTTAACTCGAACTGCAGTCTAACTATTTAACTGAGACCCCCACCCCAACTATACACTCAACTAACTTGAATAACGAGCGACAAAGTTTATTTATAGGGTTGCTCTTTTTCTGTCCAGATTTCTTGTACATTATGGATATATTTTGTTGGCTCTCCCTTCATCTCGTAGAGCACACTATGTATATTTAAACAACAACAACTGCTAAATACTTATTTCCTTATAACCTTAGACTTCACTAGAATGTGTTCACTTGTGTCATGTCAAGGGCGACCACTCATGTCACTCGAACAGAAGCGCAAAAAGAATTGGATATAATTAGTTATTAGTCTCTAACCTTTAACCCTAATCTCGGTAGTCGGTCCTGACATTTCATTGTAAAGCACGTTGTCAATAATTCACTAGTCTAACTGAGCATTCTGTTCCATGCAGATTGTGCAGTGTCCACTACTTCCAAGTCACTTACAAGCAACTCGAGAAAGTGGTAAGTAGTCGCGGAGTGAGTAATTGGTGGCGTGAATAATTGAAAGGCGAGCAGTCCAGCCTAGCTAGTGTTTTACTTTGTATGAGAGCCCTCCATTCCCCCCCCCATTCTCCTTGTTGCTCACGTGCATGTGCTGTCAGCGTGAGCTCACGCACTTACTGACAAATGCAAGAACACTCTACACCTTGGCAGGGCCGGTCCTACACCCAGGCAGGGCCGGTCCTACACCCAGGCAGGGCTGGTCCTACATCTAGGTCGTCAGTGGCTTTGTATTGAAGGAAGAAACAAGGTTAAAGACATAGAGTGCAGATTAGAAAGATAAAGAGAGGTACAGATTAAGGAGGAAATGGGGTGCAGAGTAAGAGGGAAAAGAGGGGTCGGTGCAGATTAAGAAAGAAATGGAAGTGAATCGTTCAGATTAAGAAAGAAAGGGGTTGGTGCAGATTAAGAAGGAAAAAGGGGGTGCTGCTAAGATAAAATATTTGTTTGACGTTTCTTAAATTTCAGGCCTGATTCAGGACGGAATGAAATGGTAGCGGGTAGGATTCGAACTCGGTCCCACAGTCCAAAGCACATACCACAAAACCAAGCAGCCTGTAATTAGTGAAATGCTGTCTAGTACAGAGATTGTGGATAGAATGTGGACAAAAACATCCAATGTATAGAAGTTGAATATGAAAACAGCCTGCATCACACAACTGCTGCAATAATAACATTTAATTGAGCAAAGGATAATTAGTTGCTTTTATCATTTACTTTATTAAATTATATGAACATAAATAATATTTGGTAGTAGTAAAGCGCCCAGCTAAACGCTTTGATGGTGATGAGTTCGAGTCGGACGATTATGCTTTAGTTCAAGTTTAAATGTTGTCAAGTTTTAAAAACGCTGGCATAGGAGACCCTCGTCAACGGCTTCACACAAAACCAGATAGCTTGACAAGCTCCATTCTTCATTCGGGAAAGTCCATGATAATAATCAAACCTCCATATTTGGCTAAGTTGAGAAAATTGTGTCTAGGTTTTTTCTTTTCGAGCTGTGGTTCTTTGTGGTGTCCAATTTGTGTTTTTTTTTGTTGTCGTCCCTTTCGTATTTGTTCCCTCCCCTAGTTCATTGTGCTTTTCTCGTCTGCTTGACTGTACGCTACAACATTCCCTAGCCAATCATCTCAATATTATGTCTCATTCTAGATGTCTGCGCATGTGCAGGAAGTGCTAAAAGAAGAGGTTTGTTGTTGTTTCGCAGCACCCTGTAGCTAGATCACTAGCCACTTTCTACTCACATTTAACTTTCTAGCACTTTATTTCCCCCCACTTTTCTTTTTCTTTTAATGATAGCACATTTTAGTATCAAATAACTTAATAATTTGTTTTACATTTCTTCATTTTTACTTAACTCAAATAATTTGTGGCCAGGGAAGAGAGACGTTTGTAGCCATTTAATATCTACAAGATAAAAAGCCAATACAATGTACAAGAAAATGGTTTCATTTAGAGTTTGTTTAAAAGTAGTAACGGTAGCAGAAGGAAAGCGGACAGATACAGAACTAGATTTACAAAGCAGCTGAAAAAAAACACATAGGCTATATAGATTGACTATTAGCGGAGACAAAGACGCATACATTATATATATATATATATATATATATATATATATATATATGTATATATATATATATATATGTATATATATATATATTTATATATTATAATTATAAAGTAGAATGTGAGGTGTATGTATGTTACGAATAGAAATCAGAACCGCTTGACCAATCTTGATAAAACTTGGCAGAAATGTTCCTTGGGTGCTAGCTTAGACCGTAGTCTATGTAAAAACAAACTGAAGACCCTCAAAAAAAATATTTGACCGACTATTAAAGCTACAGTATTTTATGGATCTAAGCTTTGTTTACAATGTTGACATGAGAAAAGATCGAAAGGATTTAGATCTAGATCTAATTTTAAGAACTACACTTTGCACATATAGTTTTTTACTTTGACACATGAAAATACAAAATATAGTCTATTGATTTCATTATTTAATAAAATTAACCTTCAAATTTGTCTTTCAAAAGCATTTTTACATAAATTCGTTCCATATATCTGGGAATTCATAACGTCCTGAATTACTTATAATCCTAATTATTTAACAAATCGGGTAAACCCGTTTTAATTGTGCTTTAAATCCTATTCATCTATCGCTCCTTTCTTTTTTATAGATATGAATGTATCGGCTTCGGGTAAACCCATTTTCGCAAAACTAATTTTATATTCGTAGCGAAAGAGAAAAACTTGAAAGGATCATTAGCTAAGTTTAACATACATCTAAATCCAATCCACTAGATTAGTAAACACAAACTAAGACCCGCAGGCCGAGGGTAATGTCAGGCTAGTATATATATATATGACTACTTTAGTTGTAAATGCTACATTTCCATACAGCTTGGTGTTGTTTAATGTCTTATTATTTAGGTATCTAGCGATAAGGAGTCGAATCCACATTATGGATTGGGTTTTTAGTTATTATTATAGTCTTATATTTTCTAATATTTTTTAATGTTTCATAAATGTTTTGCTTTATCTCTGACCATCTTCAAGACTATTATGTGTTTCTTTCATTTTTACTTTTTATAACTAATTTTTCTTCATTTAGGTTAATCCCGACTTATTTTCATAGAAATTAGGTTTTTTGGTGAGCAGATGTGAACACTACCAACAAGCCCCTCCATGTATGACACTTTTGTTCTGTCAGTTTTGTTCATGTTTTCCTCACATCTATATACATTGCCCCATGGGTTCAACGCGTAGATCTAATAATGGTTAGCACAAATTATTCAGGAGAACAAACACTATAGATTGTATCTTGTCCGCAGACGGTGTCAGTTACACTACCTATGGATGTACTAGTTAAATCAATCTACTAGTAAGTTCACCCGGCTCAGTTGGGGATGTAACTTTTCCATAAGAGCTAATGGTAACAGTGGTCACGTTTAGATTATAAAATTAGTAGAATTAAACAAAAGAAGGTCTTGGGGGTCATCTCCCTTGGGAACTGATCTCGTTTCCTAGCAACGAGTACATCAACGGCCAAGGAACACACAAAAACAACAATCATTTTACATGGTCAGCTCAATTTGTCTACAATAGCTATATTTGATACTTTGATGTAATGTTTTTCTTTTTTGTTAATGACGACATTGGTGTCCTGTATATGGTTAGAGTTAGGAACCTTAGAGCGTGGCGCGAAAAGTAAAATGTTTAAACTTGGTCTGAAGAGGTTTGCATACTGAGGGATTTTTAAACTTATTACCTATGCATTTCAAAAACACTTTAAATATAGCTATTAAAATGAGATGTATAAGATTACTAGAATGTAGCCTACTGCAAAAAATGAACACAGCCTTTTAAGAATTAAACTAAAATCAAAGCCTTGTTGAATGCTAGAATTCAAAGCATTGCGAGTGTGTTTTATTGTTTGTAGCTACTCCATTGTAATGATAAAAAATCATGAATTATTTATTCGACTAATAGAATTCATCTCGAAGCGTAACCCGGCTTCCAATCAGCTGTGCTTTACAACGCTGTACCCTACGTTCCTTTTTTTGCGAGAGCTTTAGTTTTTTTGTAATTATTTCTAGGTATGTTTGTAGGACCATATAGATTAAATACATTGTTACCTATTACCTAAAGATCGTATATATATATAAGATACGATGAATATTTCAGTTGGAACTTTAATTTTTTAAATAAAATATTTAGATTTTCAACTGCACCATAAAAATGAAATAAAAATGTATTGTTTTGTATTGTTGAACTCTTGGGCAATAATTGTGAAAAGATTTTCTTTTTGTCTTCGTGATTGTCTTTCCGATGGCTATTGTGTTGTCTCTGAGAATGTCATGTTCAAGTAGCCGTTGTTTAGCTTTGTGTTCGTGGTCCCTGGTGATTTCATTATCGATTGTAGTCACTTCGTTCTTAAGTCTTCATTGTTGCCACTTTATCTGGTTTTAATCCTAGTAAAGTGAATCTTAGTTGGCACGTGAAGTGAGCTATTAGCGAGGTTGTCGTGCGTCAGCGAGCTTTACTTTTATAAAGGAAGTTCTTTTTATACTTTAAACAAGAAGAACAGTTTTTAACTATCTCTATTATTCGAATAAAATAAAATATTTAAAAAAATAAAAAATGTTTGGCTCAAGCTGGGTATCGAGCCAGGGACTTAGTCAGTCGACTGCTTGTACGAACGATGCAAAATTGTGCAATTATATATTGGTACTTTCAATATAGGTATATAGATATTGATATCTAGTTCTAGAACTAAATCTAGACTTCTGATTTAGAACTTTTAAGATCTAGTCTAGAACTAGTCTAGATCTAGATCTAGATATAGTAATTCTTTTCACAGCGATACAAATCAACTGTTAAATTTCTAAAAAAAGAAAAAAAAAGTCGTTAGAGTCGTTTTTGAGATCAGTGTCCATGCAGATTCCAGATTCCATGAAATACTCACTAAATAGAGGTATTGAGAAACCTAAAACCTGGGTGGACACGGATCTCAAAAACGTGCTGCCCTTTGGAAAACGCTCGAGTCGGATGTTGAAACAAGCCCTTTGATATGTAGTAAAGCAATTTAAGGCACTCGGCCACACTTTCACACATCACATCTGCTGCAAGCTAGTTTTTCTCTATGGCAGAGAGTAGACAAACCATTGAATGACCCACCAATTAAAAAGAGTTGTTAACCCCCCCCCTTCCATATAGAGTATAAACCCTGGAAACATGGGGGCGCGGTGGAGGAACGGCAAAGCACTTGGCTTCCAAACCGAGGGGCTCGGATTCAAATCCAGTAGAATACTGGCAATTTGAATTTCTGGGATTTTTAAGGAGCACACTCCTCTTATGGACGTGCTGTGGCTGAGCGGTAAAGCGCTTGGCTACTGAACCCAGGGTCCGGGATCGAATTCTGATGAAGACTGTGATTTTTTATTTCGGGATATTTGGGCGCCTCTAAGTCCACCCAGCTCTAATGGGTACCTGACATTAGTTGGGGTAACGTAAAGGCGGTTGGTCGTTGTGTTGGCCACATGACACCCTTGTTAACTATAGGGCCACATAATTAGATAACATCATCTGTTCCATAGATCGCAAGGTCTGAAAGGGGTATTTTTCATTACTTAAACAGGGGATACAATTGCATAGGATTAATGATATTATACGTCATACGCACACAGACGCACTCAAACTTACAAATACATATCCAGGCTCTCAGATTAGCTAACGGTCATACATAGACGCACTGTCCTCATACCCTCTAGCTTCTTCCATTCATCTCTGTCGGGAATGTTCCAAGATTAAGGTCAATTAGTCATCTCATTCTCATGATCTCTAATCAATAATGTATACTTGGCTTTTTTGTGTTAGAGGCGTCGCTTCTTTGGAAACCTAGTTCGATTTTTTGGTGTTTTATAGATCAAGAGTTGAGTTTATCCGACGCACAGAGCGATTCGGTGAATGGTATGGAGAGTACATTAACGGAATCAAAGGTGGCCTTAGCGGGTGGTGAAGAGGGGCTACAGACCAAGGCCTGAGAGCGTCCTCGCAATACGGAGATAATTTTTTCCCCATCAGTTCATCTTACAAATATGTGGGACCGCTGCCACCCATTGCAATGTAGTGTACCGATACGGTATAGACTGAAATGAATTGTTATGGATCTCTCATTATGATACAATTCCCCTGTAACAGTGATTCCCAAAGTGGTCTGTATAGACCCCCATGAGTCTACTACGACTTCCAAGTGGTCTATGTCAGTGTAAAAAATGAATTGGAGGTCTCTAAGTGAATTTCATTTCAGCAGCTCGTAATTTTAATTTTGATTTTCCTTTTTTTTTATAAGTAAAAGTAGATAGTAAAGTTTCCCTTTCAGACCTTGCGATCTAGAGGGAAGGTGATATAAAGGTCATCTGTTTCTGCGCCCAAGGCGTTAGGCGCTTCCGCGGTGTCGAATGTAATCAAACCAAATGGAGGTAACACTTAACGAAATGTAGAATCCACTAGCACCGGCGAAAGGCCGAACAATCAATAGAAGTTAGTCGACGCTGATACTGAATATCAAACAAGTTTAATAGCAATGAAGGGCACCATCGAATGTCAACCAACGTTCATAAAAGGCTACTTATTTCTAGAATGACATGAATGCCGTCTGTTGATGTCGACTTTTCGTTCTTCCTCTAAAACCCTCTCCTTGTTTTACTAGTCACATCATTGTCACTAAGTCAAAACTTCCCCTATTTCCGAAACAAAGAATTAATTCCTAATTGTGCCATAACAACGGTTAACGAGGGTGTCATGTGACCAACACAGCTACCAACCGCCTTTACTTTTCCCCAACGAATTAAGGCTGGGTGGACTCAGAGACGTCCTAATGATCCTGAAATTAAAAAGCCCAGTCTTCTTCGGGATTCGAACTCAGGAGCCCTTCATGTGTATTTTCAATATTTCACTCCAAAATAAAAATATATATTATTCATTCAACATAACTCTGTGTTGCAATATTATAAACAAATTATTTTAATTCTATTTTTTTTTATAAAACTCCTTGTCTATCAATTGCCATTGTCTCATCAAAAAGACCTAGTCCATCAATTTGCCATGGTTTTATCAAAATTTCCTAACCCATCATTAGCCATGGTTTTATCAAAATTTCCTATCCAATCAATTGCCAAGGTTTGATAAAAATGTCCTGGCCTATCCATTCTAAGGGTTTGGTCCCCTAGTAGCTAATCCATTACATGAAACAATCACATCGCAGTTGTGTGTGTGTGTGTGTGTGCATGTATGTATCGACAGAAACGTCTTTGGTGTCGGTGTCTCCAGGTGCGATTATTTAAAGTTGTCCCCATGTAAAAAAAAAAAAAAGGGGGGGGGGTCCACTTTGTTGTAAACCTATGAAGGGATGTCACCCAGGACGCAGCGCACCATTCCAGCCCCCCCCCCTCATTTTCACCACGGATAATTTATTTTTCACCCTTGAAACCGTGGTTTGACCCAACCTGCAAGGCGTCATGGGTTCTAGAATTAATCTATGCCCTAATACAGTTGCGACACTGTTGTAATTATTAAATAGCCCTGGTCCCTGTCAGCGAGGCGATCATTGTTGTGCACACAGACCTATATATAAATATATTATCTCTAGACTGGACATGGAGATCTTTTAACACTACAAAAAAATGTCGCGAACATTTTGTTAAAGTTGAAACAAGACGTTCATTTGTAAAGAAGTTATAAGAAGTAAAGTCTTTCTTTTTTAACCCTGACCTATGTAACATATAATTAAATTTTTAGATATAGATCTAGTAATTGAACATCAAAAATAAGAGTACCCTCGTCTCATAATTATTATTTTGCAATTTATAGATACATAATCTAGAAAGATCTAGGTAATCATTCTATTTAAATGTAAATAAGATCAACAGACATGAATTATTTCGATCTAGGATTTTTGAAACATTATCTCAATGGAAACTAACAGGAAATGGCTTTGTTTCATATATTTGCGTGAATATATAGTTCTGTGATTAATAGCCCATTCTAAAGAAAATCCGAGAAATGATTTTGCATTATTTCTAAACTTTGAAAACTAAAGATCATTACTTTTCTAAGACGAAAAAGATTGATTTTCCTACATTTGGGGCGACTTCCCTTACAGCTTGAAAAAGAGTTACGAACATAAAAATCTATACATTTAGGTCTGTGAATCGATCAATCGCTGATAAGAATTTATTTCCGATTTCCAGTCTAGATATAATATATATAGGTCTATGATTGTGCATGTGTGTGTATTCTATGAAAGAACAACCACCTAAGTTTTACAAAACAATTGTACACTTGTTGAAATTGGAAATAAACTATGCAAGTTCAACTATAACACGTAATGTAATTAACATTCCGATAGAACAAAGTTGTTTTAACTAATTATTTAACTTTTGTAAGTACATTCTATTAAACAGTCCGATTCTAAAGCATTTAGCGTTCTTATAATTTCACTTCTATTTTACAATGAGACATGATAAATAACATTTTAAAATCTTTTTTTTTTATCATAAACTTATGCAGAAACATGTTAACTATATTGAAAACTAACATAATTAACTTTTTATAATGTTTTAAATAAATTTCCTTTTGTTGCATCCGGGTACTTTTTGTTGTTTAAGAATAGCGCAAATTCTGAGGTTTCCTTTAATTAAAATAATAAATGTATGCAATGTTACTATTGGAAGAAATAACAAGGTTACAAATAACAGTTTGTGTGGAAACACAAACTCAAAATCGGCCCCCGAAGTAAAATGTTTTACATAATTCGGATAATCCTTCAGAGTTGAAGATAGTTTACTTCCTAGTCCAAACCTCCCGCAGGACGACGGGGGATGGGAGCAGGCAGGGTTTGAACCTTCGATCGTCGATAAATCCAAACGACAGTCCAGTGCGCAAACCGCACGACCAGTGGTCCACACAGGTAGGCTTCAATATTTTCAGAAAGAAAATCCGAATGAAATTATATCAAAGACAAATGAGAGATAAGAATTGAGAAAGAAGGTTAACAGATCTTGTGTAGTGCCCCAACCGTCCCGCAGATCAAAGGATACGTGAAAGTGAATGTAAAGTTAGATGTGAACCTGGCCTAACTAGTTTGTGGTCTATAGGGCAGATGATGTAAAGTTCATCTGTTTTTGTGGCCTACGGTTAACGAGGGTGTCATGTAGCCAGCACAACGACCAACCGCCTTTGCTTTTCCCCAACTAATGTCAGGTACCCATTAGAGCTGGGTAGACTCAGAAGTTGAAAATCCCAGTCTTCACCAGGATTCGAACCCGGGACCCTCGGTTCGAACTATATATAGTTAATTGTTTTAAAAAGGCTCAATCTCTTTTTTTTTTTTTTTTTTAAAGGAAACCTCAGAATTTGCGCTATTCAGTTTTAGCTTTATCATCATAGGAATCCTTGGGCTTTATGCCTCTTTTCTTTGCCTCTTTTTTGGGCTTTATATGCCTCTTTTATGGGCCATCTTGCCTCTTTTGTGGGCTTTTTTTTTTTTTTTTTTTTTTTTTTTTTTTTTTAATACGTCTATATTTGTAAATTATGTTCACGAAAATGATGTTTATAAGATTACTATTCGTCTTAAATTAGGTCTAACATATAATGCATACTAATTAGCTTTTTCTTATAAAAAACTGCTTGCATAATTAATTTTAAAAATTAGAATTTTCGCTTTCAGGAAAAAAAAAAAATAACCGTTGCATCAGAACTTTGAATGGTCTAAAATATTGTGAAGTCGGATTTTCAATATCTCTTCTAGTTTACGAGATCTAAACGGGACGGACGGATAGACGCACAGACGGACAGACATTTCGCACAAAACTAATAGCGTCTTTTCCCCTTTCGGGGGCCGCTAAATATGTGGGTTGTATGCGAACTTTCTTGCGTCTATGGCAGGGGTCGGTAACTTGCGGATCTTTAGTTCCATGCGCAAATAATATTTATTGTATCGAAAAAAAAACATCTAAAAATATTCTGATTCGATTAACAAGTATTAGGCACCAATTCTATCTCTCAGCCACTTGTACTCGCTTTTCACCCCTCCCCCATGTCTTGAAATGCAACATTTGTTGGTGAAAGATATTCAACTTTTTTTTTACTTATCATTTGATATATATGAGTCTTGCGACATAAAAGACACGGCACACGTTGACCTTTTTGTCAGGTATATGTCTTCCCAAGGTCTAAAAGAAGAACTTCTAGGATTGCTACCGCTCTCGTAACAAACTAGTGGAGAAGATACAGCTAATGTGCAAAAATACCTTGAAGACAATACATGTATAATCAATACAAATAAAATCTTTTTCAATAGCAACTGATGGAGCCAGAGTATGAAGGGAAAAAAATAAAGAGGCAACTACGATTCTTTGGCGCACAATAAACCACCAAATTCTTATGTTTCACTGCATAATACACCAACCAGCGCTTTGTGCCCAAACATTTCCGGACGAAATAGTTGAGGTCATACATTGGCTAATCAAGATTGTTGACAGCATCTTGTCAAAAGCATTCAACCATCGTCAGTTAAAGGAATTTTTAACAAAATGGAGACTCGGTATTTCGACCTCATTCTTTACATTAAAGTGCGATGGCTTTCCAAAGGTATGATATTGAAACGTTTTGCTTTGTGCTTGAATAAAATAGATACATTTATAAATGAAAAAAACATTAATCAACCTGAATTAGAGAACGATAAATGGTTAAAAAATTTACTTTATGGTGGACAGTGAAATTAAATGAGTAGAATCTAAAACTGCAAGGAAATGGAAAGCCAGCCTATGTTTTGGTAGAAGAATTGGTTTGTTTTCAAGAAAAAAATCATTTCGCAGAAGATATTAGAGCGCTCAATTACTTCATTTTCAATTTGTAAATATTGCGATAAAACCAGTGCAACTGTTGACACGAGTTACTTCAGTACAGTTATAACGAAAAATGAAAGATGAATTTGCTGACAGATTTGAGCAATGCAAAGAACAAAGAAAACGATTGTAGCGTGTATTAAAAACATCCTCTCAACACAACTAGTAACGAAATACTCATTGATCCATTTGAAGTTTTTACTGGATCTCTAGATATGTAATTGATCGATTTAAAAAGTCAAGTTTTATGGGGTGGGAAATTAACAGAGTTGAAAATCAAGTTGGAAGAATTGAAGGTCCAGAAAAGCGTGTAACGCAACAAAAGTGGACAGCTTTAATTAAAAGAAATGCCGAGTGATTAGGCACTAATATTCAACGCATAGAATAATCTTCCAGATTGCTAGTCAGGTGAAAAGTTGGCATTTGGAAGGCTGACTATCTTCGGATCGACATATTCGTGCGAGTAAGCGTTCTCTTGCATGAATATAATTACAAGTAAAGAAAGAAGCCAACTAGCAAATGAAAATAAGATTCATGTTTGATACTAAAAACAAGTTATGAGACCAATTTCTCCAAACTTTCTAAAACCATGCAAATCCATTGTTCCCTCTGAAT